>NC_060170.1:26018777-26226590 GCF_021292245.1 Micropterus dolomieu | reverse complement strand
CCCCCCCCATCCCTCTTGTTCTCACTTGCTGAACTCCTGATAAACTCAGCCTTTCACAGCTACAACATTCCTCAGCCTGGCACATTCCCCACTAAATAGGCCTGGACACCTCAGAGATCAAACACAATCTCCATTGTGCTGCAATTACCCAGACCTCTGTCTCAGTTCCACTGCCCTTCACCCCCACCTAAACACTTTCCTTCTCTCTTTCTCTGTGTCTAACTCTCTCCACCCACCCTTACATCTCTCCTCTATATCCCTCTTTCCCTCTGGAGATGATGGTTCTGACGCACTGGGCCTCAACAAAAGCAGGCTTTGTTTACAGAGAGTGTCTTTGGAGAGGAGTCCAGGGCAACCGAGTGCTGTCAGAGGCGAAGTGTTGGCTGGATGCTTCGCAGAGCGCTGAGAACCAAACATGTGTACATTCGTTAACACATGATCCCGTGACCCTTTCTGCTCAGTTGCATCAATTTAGAACATGTTAACTATTTGCTAGGTAGGTCAAAGAGTCACACTTGTATGAATGTCTTTTTTTATATAACGCATCCATGTAGAATGTGCGGTCAACATGTGGAGGTTTGGAGGGCTCCATCGTTATTTATATTTGCTAAATCTACGCTGAATTCAAAATGTTGCCTCCAGATGTGGTTTTTAATTTGTAGTTGAAGACCGTGGATAGTTTTTCTCCTATTGACATTACCACAGTATGCTGGCTCACAACGTTGCTCTCATCCTCTTTGTTTCACAGGCTCATAAATCTTCAATGTTCAGAACAAAGTGTCCTTCAGGACCTTGGGCACTTTGACCATCAGTTACACAAACATTCTGTTTGTTGGTTTAGACAAAAGTGAAAGCATATGCTACAGGGACTATAATTCACTAAGATCCACACAAATCCCTGTCGAATAAACTAATGCTGAATAATGCTTCCACTGTTTCGTGTGGTGACATCATTCCCAATGGCGGTTCACTTCACAGTCCATTAATGGACAAACTCTGTAAAGTTATAACTTCAAATCAACAATAAAAGATTAACAGAAAAAGGGAAATAAAAAAGATAAACAGCAAACTATGACCATATTACAATCAATGCAACTCTGCTGCGAGTAATCCCAGGGCATAGGAGGGGTAAAATTCTTGGTGTCTGGATCTTTCCGCCTGATGACTCTGAAGCGGTGAGAGCTGCGGTGGGAATGCGAGGTCACGCTGTCTGCGTTCCGTCCCCCATGATGCATCTGCCAGCGAGTGCGGCCCCACTGTTAGCTATTATGTACCTATTAGCCTTGATTATCTTCTGATAGCCAAGCGCCAGTTGGTTTCACTCAGCCTGACAGTCACAGCACTTTGTTTAACCTTTCGACTGCCGGGGCAGCCACCCCTCAGCCCCGTCCAACAGAAGAAATAATGAGGGGGAATCAAGCAAAGGAATGGGATGGGCAACGGGAAAACAAAGACAACATGGAAGCGTTTAAGATCCTCAAGAGTACCACTCCAACTAACACCTTCTCAGTGATGTCACTGGATGTTGTATTTGGCTTGTTGAAAAATGCAGCAGCGTTCCTTTGCTACACTATCTTACAACGGACGCAAAAAAGAATGGAATATTTAAAAAAAAGGCATGACAGAAACAGCAGGATAATAAACCCCTCTTATCTTCCTCTACACATTCCTTTATGTATGTTGCCTGAGTGACACAACGTGGACACTTACAGTCTGCTTTCTCTCGCTAACATCCCCCATGAGTCTTCACAGATCTGCCTGCCAGACATATTCAATTTGCAGCTCTTCCTGGTCCCCAGTCTGCAGACGTGAGGAGTTATCTGAGACAGAATGAGAAGTGAGAGTAGAGACAGGGAGAGCGGCTGGGATAACATGGAGCCACGCAGAGCTCAGTTTCTCTGTCCCTGCCTTGTGTTAATCTCTCTGGAGAGACAGAGGTGGCCATGTTGGGTCAAAGCCTCTACATCAAGAGCCGCAGGCCTGGACAGCTGACCTTGGTCTGGGAGATGGGAGGTGACAAGAGAGGTGGGAGTTGGGAGTGTGTATGTTGGGTTACGGAGGGCAAGAGAAAGGGGAAATGTGTCTGTGTGTTTGTGTTAAGGAGAGATAGGGAAAGAATGTTTGTCAGTGTGTGTGCTTCAGTGTATTTGTGCTTTATCTGTTTGTAAATGCACACGGTGACACACCAGACCCCCTGAGGCAAGGTCTGTGCTATAGACCTGAGGAGTTATGCTAAAAAGTGTCCAGCTTGTGGTCCGTGTATGTGTAAGTATGTGTGCCCTTGCAGCACGTTGACCTGTGATAAGCTCAGTGGAGAGGGCTGGACCCCCACTCAGTGACAACCAGACAGGGCAGGCAGAGGGCAGAGGGGGCCAATTCACCGCCCTTTAATGGGCCCTGAGATGATGGAGCTTGGGAAGAAGTGCTGGAAGTGGAGAAGAATAAATTATATTATTGTAGTGTTTTGAAAACATTTTAAAGGTCTTGTCCTGCGCACCTGTAAGGTAGTAACCTCTTTAGTAATAAAAAATGGAAGCAACGAAATCATTTCCCCCATTCCAGGGTTTTCTTTCTTTTATAACAAATATACAGTACACAGTATTGGATTTTCTATGAGCACTAAATTAGACAGGCCCTTAATTCTACACAATATGTCTGAACAACATGCAGCAACGAGAGAATGCTGAAGCACTTAGGAGTAGATGCGAAAACAGGTGACATTTAAACAATGGAAAAAGGCCAAAACTTTTACAAAATAAATATAGCACTAAAAAGAAAAACACCAGATTAACCTTGTAATTAAATTCATAACACTGCCCTTAATGATAATGAAACTAGAATACAAGAATCATCAATGAGATTAGGTTAGTGCTAAGTGACTAATATTGCAAAATATCCAATCTTTGTTATTGCAGCAAGTTTATCAAACTGAAGTTGATTTGATTGTGAATGAAAAATAAACTTTTCTGTATGTCTGAACTGGCCCCTAATGAGTAAAATAAAAAGTTTACATTATATGTTCATGAGTGTGCTTTTAGTTTTCAGATGAA
The DNA here is from genome assembly GCF_021292245.1 of Micropterus dolomieu. Classification (NCBI taxonomy): domain Eukaryota; kingdom Metazoa; phylum Chordata; class Actinopteri; order Centrarchiformes; family Centrarchidae; genus Micropterus; species Micropterus dolomieu. The sequence continues at coordinate 26,223,540 of NC_060170.1, read as the reverse complement.
GAGCAGAACGGGAGTCAGTGGTCGACTACACTTCAACAACAGAAGACCAACAAAAATTGCACAAGGCCTTTGTTCTTGGATTTTATTTTCACCTGTTAACCTCTGTCTCCCACTTTACCCTCCTGGGTTGTACCTCCACCCACCCATCAGATGCAGGGTCAGGGAAACGAGTGTCTATTTTGGAGGACAGCGCTGGGTGCGTACAAGTTATTCTTAATACCTCACTGTCCTGATAATAGGAACCTCAGTGGCTGACCAGCTGCTAGCGCTGCCAATCTTAATCCCTCTCTCTCCCTTTTACACTCAGTTCCAACCTCTCCTTAGGTTAAACAGCATTGAGTGTGTGCGTCTCTGTGACCCGCAAGAACCTTTTGTTGTGACACACACTGGGGTCATGAACTTTGAGCTTACTGGGCCCCGCCCCGCAAACATCACACCACCATTTATTTACAAGTTTTAGAATGTGGTGTTCTCTCTCAAGCGTGTACCCACAGACATACACATGTGCTGTAGACACACAAGGACAAGTGCATGCACACACAGAAATGCACAAACACGTACTTGCACCCTCCACACAGTATTTCTAGCCTTTAATCCTTCTCGTTTAGTCAGTGGGGGAGTTTGTGTGCAAGGTCCCTGCCCTTTGTATTGATCACATTGAACATGAGGAGGACTTCTACACAAGGGCCTGTCCTCAAGAGAGGAGACATGTATGTGGAGAATGAAAGGTCAATGGGAGCAGGAAATAGATTGGCAGAGGACACACTGGGACAAGGCAAGACAACAACAGAAACTGATTGGGTTGCAGGGGTGCAGGAAAATATGAACGCAGAGAAATGGCAGCAGCCCGAGCCAATCCAGTTTTATTGTGTGTAAATGAATCAAACATTGTGGAGGTCAGAGCTCTTCCACCTCGGCAGAGACCTCACTGATCTTTTGAATCAAATGAAATTGACGATAGTCTACGTGAAGCATCAGCATTAATCTGATGATCCATGATCACGAGGTGGCACAGGTGACAAGTGCCCTGACACACCCTGTGAACTCATCTAGCATCACATTCACCTTATCACTCAGTGTCAGGTGTATTAAGGAGCGTAACATACAGACTTAACAGAAAGCACACACACACACGCAATTTCTTCAGACAGCTTTCCCATTTCTTTCACAGCACAGACAATGCTCCCTTACATGCTTTGTTTGAACGAAATTCATTATCGTGAACAAATTTGTCTCTGTCTCTCATTAGCTGGGGTTATGTCTCTTAACCCCCATTACAAGATCAAGTCAATTATTCTATTAGCCTTCACAATCACAGAAAAACAACAGGATTGTCTTGTCTTGTTTCTCAAACGTTCTGCAGAGTGAATTTCTGTAGTCTGGTGTGATGAGCTGTTACAGTACGGAGAGTTATCTTCTATCTTTCTCCTTTTTAGGTTTTCTCTTGTCTGTTTTAGGGACATGTGGAAGTTACAACAATACAGATGATGAAATATAAGCAGAGAGAAAAGGGAGTTTACTGGCTTATACAGTATGCAATTAGCATATATTAAGCTAAATCAAATAAAGATATTTACTATACGAAACCTCATAAGGTTTGAGTGTGTCCCCAAAAGTCCTGGACTTGGTCTCAAGCAAGTGGGACAGAAAACGGTGTCAGGAAATTACACACAGTAGAGGAACTCCTTTAAGTATGGTTTATTTTAATAAATCAGATTCGGTTAAAAAAAAAAAAAAAACTATTTAAAAAAAAACAGCAACAACCCACTTTATGTATTCGAGTGGCAGCATCTTATGGGTCTCTGCATTCCGTTATGCACTTTAGGCTGATCAGTGCCCCAGGAGGCCAATAAGCAGATTAGGCCTGATTAAAGTCGTAACAGGGAAATTTGAGCAGAGGACCTGCCAGGAGAGACACACTCAGTGGTGCACCCCTCTTTCCCTTCCCTTCGCCCCCTCACCCTTAAACTCAAAGCCCTGCTTGTTCATGACTCACCCTGGCACCTATCCAGATGCCATCAGCCCAAGTTAATCACTTACTTTACCAATATCATTACTACACATATGCACACAGCGAGACTCACAACTCAGCTGTTGTTGATTCTGCGTCACCAGTGTAAAAACAAGGCATAACAAGACTGTCACTAGATGTGTCCAATTTTCTCAGAAGGGCGCCATGCCTCAGGCATGTATCACGCCCACTCTCTATATATGCATTAATGCACATGACAGCCTCTTTCTGAAGACGTCCACACCCTCTAACACTTTTCAGCTGGGAGATCAATAAGAGAGAGAGAGACAGCGTACGGAGGGGTGGTAAGTGGGTGGGTGAGAGAGGCGGAGCAGCGGCCAGAACGAGGGCAATAAACAAATTAGTAAATGCTGATTTGTGGATTTGTGGCTTTTTGCCTCATTTAGAGTAAAAGGGTGGCTGGCTGAACGAGAGGTAACAGCAGGTTTCCTTTCACTGAATGCAGGACAGTAAATCACCATCCTCTGACTGGCTGGTTGCCTGACAGGTTGACTAGCTGACTGACTAAGTACATGGAAACTGAAGTCTCATTAGCATGTTATACAACCACAGAGCCTGTAAGACAAATGATTGAATTAAAGTTCTGACTTAACAGAAATGGAAAGCATAAATGGGCATTATTCTGTCATCTTATGCAAAATGTAATGTTTTGTATCAGCAACTTAAACTTCCTTAGCTGATGGGCTGTGTCCTGTCATAAAAGAGGGCATGCCCAGTCGTCTTGTCTTTACTGGGGGTGGAGACATCTCATTGTGCCAAGCCATGAGAGCTCTTGGAGGATGCTGTTCCCATATCTAAACCACATGCTCCTTGTGCTGTGACAGTCCTCCATACAACAGAGCAGTAAAGCCCTGGGGGTGAATTCTTAAGTACTGCTGGACCATCTGTGGAGGTGGGCTCAGAGCCGTAGACTGACAGAGTTTGGCCACTGGGGTTGTCACTGACAGCCGTATTAGCACAATTCTGCTTCTCTGTGTTTTACTGGTTCTATGTGGGCTGGAAATAGGTTAAGACTACACAAAGACCAAGCCAGATCAGGCTAGAGTGGGCCAGATCTGACAGAAACCACCATAATTTCCTGAAAGTATAAATAACCCTCCTCTGTGTTTGTGTAACCTCCACAGGCCCCCTCTGACAGGCTAGTGATACACATTATACACACTGAAACATATATTCCAAATGCAGCCGAGCAGGCACTCGTTCACGCACACGCAGACACACATACGCCACGGTCTCCGCTCCATTTCTCATCCAGTGTGTTAGCCCTGCAGCCTGTTATCCTGACCCCAGGAGACAATGGGTCAGGTTTGGGGCCAGAGAAGGTGTTTCTGATGAACTGGGTGCTTGGCTTGTACAGACACTGTGAGTGATGTTCACATGTTGGCCTCAAGAAGGACGTGGCTGGGGAAATTAGGGGGAGGTGATAGCTCAAGGAAAAGCTCTCCATAGTTTCTCACTCTCTGCTTAAGGTTAAAATGTCTCTCTGTCTTTCTTACACTTTGATGATTGGTGATTCTAGTATTCAGAAAAATCCTTACTGTCTAGATACAGCTTAAACAGTTTACAGTTCATACCTGTCATTAGTATGCACATCAAATGCACCTTGAGTGACCAAATGTGATTAGATTTAGCTTCTTTGTTCACATTTAATTTTATCCATGAAAGTTGACTCTGTTAGAGACAACATTACTGGCAAGAACAAAGTGCCTTCCTAGTTACTTTTGGATTCAGCAGGACCTGTACCCCACTTGTGATCTGGTCACCCACGATGCATTTTAATGCCAAGTGTGTTAAGCCACAATTTCTCTTGCTCTTGCCATGAGGGTGCTGCTGTTTATGCCTTAGCTGCAGCCCAGTAAAAGTGATGACTGTGTGAAGATTGTTTGACAACTGTTTAGAAGAGTCCATGGAGCTCATTAGAAGGATAGATAGCCAGCCTGCTGGCTAGGACAGGAGAGACAGATGAATGGTAAGAAAGATAGGATGATAACAGAGATAAAAGAGGGTGGGAGAGAGAAAGAGACAGATACAGTAGGAGAAAGGACAGTCAGTGGATGTGGTACATGTAAACCCACTGCTATTTGCTATGTGCAGAAGTGGGAAAATATGTATATATTTCTGACAGGGACAGTGTGTATGTGTGTGTTGGAAAAATGTGAGGTAAGAGCACTGTTTCTGTTCACCCTGAGTATTAATTAGGGATCAGAGGCTACTTCCCTGTAGCCATCACACATACACACACAAGCTTTACACCCTCTGTCACAACCTCACACACTAAGCACATCTCCCCTTCTGCCAGTGACCTCCAATTGACCGTTTGAACCCTACTCTTGAGGGTCAGGCGGGGTCCCACACTCCAGGGTCAGCGAGTGGTCATTGTGCCCCCCACCCAACGAACAGTTCTGTCTTAATACTAATCCTCTTTATTACCCTGATTTATGTAATTAGCAGGTTGTGGAAAACTGAAGTTTAAACAAAAGCTCTGATGGCAAAACACAGCCTGACGTTCTCCCTAGATTTGTCTATGGCATCTCTATCACTGCTGCCACACCCTGAGAACACAAACATACTCCCAGTACACTGCAGAGAATAAATTCTGATTGTCCAGTGGGATCCCAGCATTCCTGTCTCCCCTGTGGCTTCAACCATGAAGTAATTTCACTTTTAGTACTGGGGAAAATAATGCACCCCCCCCCCAACTCTTTTTGTCTTTAAAAAAAAAAACAGGCAAAAAGGCCAGCTGATTCATTGTGGAGCCTCAAACGTTCATTGGTAATGAATTATTTTAATGACAGGAGACTCTTACAGAAACAAAACTCTTAAATCACAAAGCTACTCAAGACATTGTGAAGGGCCATTTTCATCCTGTCCAAAACACCATTTGGCTCCCATGAACCAAACTGACATGGACAATAGAAAATAAAAAATATAACCACTGCAAAAGCTGTTGTTGTAGAACCAACCGATTTTGAGTTATTAGACACTTTTAAAAGCCAATAATTTCAAAAACAGTTTAACAAATTTAAGATTTAAAGGTAAGAAAATTGTGCAACCCTTGGATTTAAACATTTTAAAACTTTTATAGCCATTTTTTGACAGAGAGGTGATGACCTGAACTGCTTTAAATCAGAAGGAAACATTGAACACACCACTTCTATATAACCCAGTCCAATGCAACACCTCCACCTCCAAGTACAACCTTAAAAATGCCCATAGCTAAGTCAAAACCCCTCTTAAGTAGCAATCAGACAGAGTGAGTATTTTTGCAGTGAGAGGCACATTTTTTGCGGGTTTCGCGCACTGCTAATATGCCCTGTGTGCATCGCATTTTAGATGTTCGGAGCGCCACATGTTTTTCCCAGGAGTGCTCTGAGTGCCTCGAGTTGAAAATTTTTAACTCGGAGCAGAAAAGCCCATACCCCATTGTCCAATGAGATGATAATAGTGGAGGACATACGAGTGGTGGCTGTTGCTCGATACTAGGATCTATATGATTTTACCAACTGTTGTTACCATTATTTGAACAGAAAACAGCAGGCCTGGGGGCCTACAAATATGTTAGTATACTACACAGCAAAATAACAGTTAGGCTAAGGACAGATGATGCTGTGGTTGCCTAGCAACAATAAAAGATATGCTGTTTTTTGTTTAATTGTAGGCTTCAACAAAAAAAGTGCACCATGTTTTTTAACCTGCAAAGCGTGCTCTGTCTCATCAGGCCTTTATATAGTTTCGACAAAAAGCTAAGCCCTGCAAGCTTCACAAAGATAGGATTCAATATTGCACCTGTATGAGTGAGAAGAGGCTCAGAGTCTAGAGTCTCAGCCACTAATCCATAGCCAACATTAGAAAATCAGTTATTCAGACGATTTAATTGGAATGTTTTACTCTCTTTATCTCTAGGCGATCCCTTTGACACACAGTCAGCTCATAAAAGTAGGAAAAACATATGCTCTGACATAAACAAGCACCTTAAAAAAATTAAGGAGGATACAAAGTTATATATAATAATAATAGGTGTTATAACAGATGTATGATAGTTTAAGTATGTCATTTCCTATTGCAATGGCTTCAAACTGGATATTAATAGAGGTGGGAACAGTCATGGCTACTATTGTTTACATTTGAAAAACATGTCTTTTTAGAAAGAAAGAAAGAAAGAAAAATCCACAGGATCTCTGCCACACACATGCATTGATGAATATGTCCAAACACAGAAAGATAAGTATGTACGCATTGTTCAGTGGAGTGGGTGATTCTCTAACATCCTCTAATCCATGGGCCACCGCCACTCCAGATAGCATCTCCATGCCTGCTGCGGACAGCCCTCACTTATTACCTGGGATATAATCATCTCCCATTTCTCTTTGCTTCTCCCCCTGGCTACACACAGGAGCACCTGTCAATCAAAGTGACCACTAATGTGCTCCATATGAGACCCAACAAGCGAGGAATTCTGGAAATCCCATATTCTGCCCTTTTATTTACCCTCCTGATATGTAGACAAATTTCCTTATTGACATGAGTAATGTGATGATCGTAGGTAGAGGAAGGATATTCTCTGTTTGTTTTTTTACAGACGAAATACTGCTTATTTATAGTCGTGGTGATGGAGCAAAAGATTTGGAAGCATGATGTTATACATCTGTGGGGTCCAGTTGAGACTTCTTGTTTTGAAATAATTAAATGTGATCTCTCGTGCCCTTGATCCTGGGGGGTAAAGGAACACAAGCAGGTGAAATGAACCACATAATTGAAAAATCCAGAGTGCAATCCAAAACTAAGTGGCCTTCTGAAACCATACCACGGTGGGCACAACAAATTTAATAAATAACTGCTGGGCACTCCAGGGGGGTTTAGGGGGGGGCTCTGCTGTCCTGTCAAAGGGGCCCAATGTTTCCAGGGGTCTCAGAGCGTCCACCGGGAGCGGAGGTGACACCGAGTGTGTTGTCAAGCGTAAATCCCATTGCAGAAGGCCCTCGCGAGATGGGTGTCCATATATCAAAGGTCTCACTGACTCGGGCTGCCATTTGATCTCCGCTCAGGAAATTCAAAATTCCAGGCAGATGAGGGGTGAAACTGAGAGGCCCTTAAGCCCAGCTTGTGCTAGTGATTAGGGGCAGCTGTTTCGATTCACATTTCGAAGGACTTGAACTCTGCAACCTGCCACATTTTTATGTGGAAAGGCTGTGGCCATGGCCATGGTTGTGGCAATCTAAGGGCAAGATGGGAGAGTAGAGGGGTCATGGAAATGATCTGAGAGATAAGATGCATGTGAGAAGTGCTCTATATTTTTGACTTTTTTTTACCCTATCACAAAAAGCCCTCATAATCATTTAACATAAGATGTTAACAAACACAGTTTTAAAAACAATTCAAAAATACTTTCGATTTGTTTTTTGTTTAAATTAGTCTAAAGTTTCCTATAATCATATAAAGGAAGTGTTTGTAAATTCATCTTTCATGACCACACAGACAAAATGACTCTGCATTACAGCATTTAAATGTGTTTCTTGACATACATACATACATTAGACAGATCATTTCACAGCTAATAGAAACATATGGGACAGTCTTTTGTTTTGAAAAAGTCCAAAATACAGACATTAATTTCCCCCAATAATTAAACATTTATATAGTTTGTGTTTGCATTATTAATGGAAAACTACAAAAATGTTGTAACATAACCTACTGATTTACTAATGCTCACAATGTAAAGAGCAAAAAAATATTTGTGAGCTTCTCTCTAATACATGTTAACATGTCTGGAGGCATTCCAAGGTGACCACAACTTCATACTTTGAAACACCTCCCTCTAGTAACACAAGTCATTAGCCATGGGATAACAGGGGTAATGTTGCTGTCTTTGGTGAAAGGACTGAATGAAAGGATGTGAAATGTGAAGTATAAAATAGATGAAGGATGCATTGGACAGATATATAAAAAGGGCAGGGTGATAGAAGGCAGGACATTGAGTTAAAGAGAGAGGGAGAGGTGTGTGACAGACATAGAGAGAATGAGGGAATGAGCGCAGAGTGGTGCAGGCACATAAACGATTAGTCCCAAACATGAGCTGACAGCTGGATGCCTGACCTTGGCTGGATTTGAGCACAACAACCCCCAGCGTTCATTTACATCCTTTCCATGCCAAGTCATTTAGACACAATTCTTATTCCAGTGAAAAGGAGGAGGAAGCGGAGGGATCCTCGGGTCAATTCTTTCTAAAAGACCTCCACCAGTCAACCAAGTTTAGGGGCGTGGCTTAGAATGAGGTGCCATTGGTATTATAGACAACCTTCACACCCCTCAGAGACCTTTTGGGTAGACTGACACATTCACATTCAGAGTCATATTACTAAGTGTCAATAATGGGATGCTTAGAGGTCTTAGTGAGGAGAGTCTAGGCCCCCTATTTTTACTGCCATGTAAGTTGGGGAGATGCCCAGCTTATTATACCATGATCTATCTTCTCTTAAACAGGCTTGGAGGTCATACAACTGTTGTGATCTAGGTCAAGGGTGGGCAGCTGACATGTAAATCGGTGGATGACCACGCTAACTGACAGAGGTTAAACATTAATAAGGATGTCACAAGAACTTATACTTCGGTACAAAGTCGATACCAAAATTCTGAAAACATGTCAATACTTGTTTTGCTGGGTACCAAAGGAACTGGAGATCCAACATGTGGAAGAGAACGACTATGTTTTTCATTAAAGGAGTGTCTGTTGGAGTATATGGGATTTATTATGTTGATTTTTTTTTTTTTTTTTACCATGGTATTGAATTGGCATCGTGGAATTGTGGATGCATCATTAGTTTGTTAGTTTTCACAAGTTTTTGGTATTGTGACATCCCTAAACATCAATATTAAATACCTTGTTTATGCCCCATTACATTTTCAACAATGTAATCTATATAGGCCAAGATTACACCACAAAGCAAAATGTATCAACAGAGCAAAAAGACAATCAAATAGATGTCAATGCGTTCTGCATATATTTTGACCTTTAACTCCTCTTTAACCTTTTGAACTCTCCATTCTGCACCTACCTGTAGATAATCCTAAACTAATGATTCTCTTATCAGGGAGCAACAAGAGGGGCCAGTGACCCCTCGACCTTCCTTAGATATCGAGTAAGTGATTGTTTGAGGACACTTGCCTGAGAATACATTCAAGGATCTAAGGCTCGTCACTTGCACAAGATGACATAGGGGTTAAACTACACTCAGGAATCACACTGCTCTGATCTGAGGACTTTCAGGTGTTAAAGCCATCCTTTGTGAAATCACATTTATCGCATTATACCACAGAGTAACAACAGTGCTGTTCATAATTTAAACATAAAGGCTCAACCAGAAAGCACTGAATATCAGGAGGCAGCACTTAATTGGATCACCCATTTGGGCTCTGTGAACCCTGATTTGCCATTCACCCAAGTGAGAGGAACGCTCTGCCAGGCCTTTCTGCCACCCATATGTGCCATGGGGCCGTGCCCTAGATTTATGGCACATTTCACACTCCACCACCATGCAGAGGGCCAGTGATCTGGACCTGGCACTATTGCGTTAATTGGTCAACCTCTGCCAATAAGCAAGACAAATAACTCATGACTGCCTCGACTTTCCAGAGGTACTGTAGATGACATCCCTCATTTTCAAGCATCATGTTTAACAGTGTTTGCTTATTAATTGTGTGTGCTTGTATGTGAACACACTCGAGCCAGCAGGTGGGGGAGATTTCCAAACTACCAGGAAATGAGAAGTGGAGTGTTTCAGGTATTACCACTGCCATGCTCCCATACCCTGGAGCTGAATTAGACTCACATCTGACTGAGAAGAGTAAAGCACTGTGTGTGTGTGTGTGTGTGTGTGTGTGTGTGTGTGTGTGTTGGTCAGTCAGCTGTTCCTGCACCTGCGTGTTCCACATTGAAGTGTACATGTGTGGGATGTAGTTGTATTCTGAAGAGCAAAAGCAGGGAAAATAGCAGTGGTGTTTAAAGCTCAGCACTGACATGATGAGTGTGTCAGAGTGATGCTACAGACACACTGTGGTGCGCAGTGTTCTCTTCACCGAGCAATGGACTTACTTTGCATTGTAAAAGCGCAAAAGAGATTTCCTGTAATAAACCCTGACTTGCTTCTACATGTTGTTTTCCACCTCTTTCAGCTTCCCCCTCTCTATGCTGTGTCCATTTTCATTACATTCAACATAAACAAGGAGAACTCATTTCACGGCAGGTGAGGAAATGTGACCTTCTTCACTCTGCTGAGATGAACAGTGCAACAGTGTGTGTGTGTGTGTGTGTGTGTGTGCCATGCTAATTTAAAAGTATATCATCAGCTAATATATTGTCACATTATTTATTTGCTTCCTCAGATGCCACAACATGTAATTGCACCACACTGTGTAACAATGCATGTAATACTGTCATACTGTCAATTATATCTGTAAGTGTGGAGCTTGGTTAAACCCAAATGTTAGCAGCTAACACGGAGCAGCACATCATGCATGAAGCCTGCACTAACTCAGCCCAGTCTTGCTGCTCTGACATTCCTCCAACTTTATTATGTTAGGGCTAATTATTTTTAATGCACTGTGTTGTAAACTATTACTTTAGGAAGACCCTGTTCTATTCGCCCACGTGCTTGTTTATATAAACTGGTAAATTGGTTAATGGCAGTGAGTCTCTTGCTCTCTTATTCATTTTGTCCGAGCCTAGTCAAAGAGTGTAGCAGTTGCAGATGGGCAGTAAATCAAACTCACTGTAGCATTAAAGCACAGCCTCAGACTACAGTTTTTGTTTCCAATTGAGACTATGCATGCCTTTGACCCTGAACGAATGAACCACACTCCACTTCAAAAGAGGTTGCCACTGAAGTTGATTTTACAATCACAAAATGTACATCACTTGATACCCTAGCGAAGCAGTTTAGCTCAAACAAGCAACATATGTTTAGGTTTTTTATTTGTACAAATGTTTGTGTATGCATTACATATGTACTGTATGTGTGTGTGTGTGTGTGTGTGGGCGCGCGCATGTTTTGGGTGCAGGGAGAGACGAGACAAACTACAACTGAATTTAAAAATGTATCCTTTGTCTCGTTCTGGAAGTCTTGCTGCTTCTCCATTGACACCAATGTAACTGTGACAAAAAGAGCCATTGATATAATCTTTGACCATGACAGGCATTAAAGGGCCTAATTCTGCCCGCTTCTGTATTAAGCAACTCTAAAGCTGATTTCAATTGCCAGCTCCTCAGTGGGGGGGCAGCAAGGAAGCAGACAGACAAGGGAGGAAGGAAAGAAGCAAGCAGAATCTAGCTGGCAGGCAGAGTAGAGCACCCACCCTCGGCCCAGAGCCTGTAAACTCAGATTAGGGGGTGGATCAAAGCCTGGATTTAATCTGGGCCACTGGGCAAGGGTGGGGATTATGGCACGGTGGCACTGTGTGGCACTGAGGTTTGCCCTCACCACACACACGTGGATGTGTGTATAAAAATGCACACATGGAACCTATTCATGTGTATACTGAAATGCATGTGTGCACACAAACACGCACATATACAGTACAGTAGATGCTACTTTGAATCAACAACCAAGGAGGTGATCTAAGTTTAAACCCAGATATAGGTCTGAAGAAGTGCCACAGGCAAAAGTAAGACACTGTGACAAGGAAGAAAGAGTAAAAGCAGAAGGAGGGCTTAGAAATAAATGTTAGGGGTTGACAAAAGGCACAAAGCTCCATAACCTCCACATTCCACCCACAACTCCATAGAACCCCAAAAACACTAAGTTTGACACAAACTCTGTCTTACACAATATTCTAAACACACCATTACAGACACAGTTACAAACCCATACAGTAAGATCACACTCATGTTGTGAGAATGAGGATAAAACAGCTGGGTAACTCTTCAGAACATAAACTTCAATCTATGACACTAAGGGCGTTCACTCTTGCCTTTTAGACATTTTTTGTCAACCTTGCTAATCAGCTTTTGCAATCCGTTAACTTGATTGTAACGCTCTAAATTGGATAATTTCCCTTTGTGAGCTCATTGCGATGCACCTGCTACAATGTGCAATAATTAGTTGGCCACATTATTACAGTAAACATAAGCATGGGGATTAAACAGACTTGCACTATACCTTCTGTATAGCTGAATACTGTATGCTGAGATTGATAAATACCAAGAGTGTAGCTTTGTGAAACACTTGTTAACTTAATGTTAAGTATGAAAAAAACGTTTTTTTCAGACATTTTTGTCTCGCTAAGACCTCCGCTTGTTAGAGGTGAACTTCACAAGTTGTTTTGATCGCTGAGTCAGTTTGTAATGTGCCTTTGGGGTGTATATGGATTCAGCTTTCCCCCAAATCTACCCACGTACCCCTAAGGCAAAGTTCTGAATGTCTTTAAAGGAGTAATGGGGAGACGTGCCAGTGTAATGTAGTGTGCTGACTTTTCTTCCTCCTAGACTTCTCCCCCTCCTGTCTCTTCTCTGTCTCCTCTTCTCACACACAGCACATGGTAGTACATACGCACATACACAAAGTGATTGACTCTCACACATAAAAGCAGACCCTTGCTTTGCTGGTTTTACTTGATTAAAGTCGGAGCATTGGGGTCTTGGCTATACTCTGTCTGGGACAAAGAGCTATATTTGTGGGGTCCGTTCTCCCTCAAAGACCCTCTTGTCAGGGGAGGCCCAGAGAGAGCGCTGGGGGAGCACAGACAAGCTAAAGGCCAGGCCATTTATCATAGTCCACCAAATGAAAGAACCTAAATGTCTCTTTCTTCCTCCCATCTCTTTCTCTCTTCCAATCTCTCCCTTTCGGCCTCCTTGCTTTTTTTCCCCTTCACTCTCCTTCCCCTCATCTTCTTTCCTCCCCTTTGTCCAAGTCCAGTGGGAGCAGGGTAATAGCAGCTCGCTGGCGTTGCTTGTAACAGAGCGGAGATTGGAGGAGCTGTTTGGAACTGGGCCCCTCTCACGCTGGGGCCCTGGCGCTTTTTTTGTGTGTCGCGGGGTGATTTGTCAGGCTGTGGTGGCAGAAGTCGAGCCCCTGAGGTTGAAAGGCTATGACCCCAGGAGTGCTGTGTGCGTGTTTTGTGTTTGTGTATGCGTGGAGTGCTGGAGACCCGCCCCGGGCTCAGCCATAATAGACCTGAGCCCAAAAGAATGGGCATCCAGGCTGGGACAGGGGACAACAAAGGCCTCATCTGCATACTTCAGGTAGACACACTGTGATCGGAGCTGACAGGGGCGTGACAGACTCAATGGTATTGGGGTACGGTGGAGGGGCCAGACTCTGTGTGAGTGTGTTTCTGAGTGTGTGTGTGTGTGTGTGTGTGTGTGTGTGTGTGTGTGTGAAGATATGGCAACTGATGGGAACATTTACCACTTGCCTCCCTTCTTCCTGGCCCTGACTGAGAAAAATCAATAACTACTAATCTCTCCCAACATAATAAAAAACAAAATAGTAAACAATGGCTTTGTTTCCCATCTGTGTGTATGCCCCCTCTGCGCCTTTGTGTAGGCCGCTGGCCTGCATATGAACAGGGCAGAGGGCACACACACACACGCACACACAAACACACACAGGCTAACAGCTGACACACTGAGCCATGCTTCCCTCCTTCCATGCCTTTCTCTCTCAGCCTCTCCCTTTGTCATTAAAGAAGGAAACACTTTCTCACTCGGTTTGTTTGTTTACTGGTTCCCACCTCTCTTTGGGGAGTTAAGAACAAAAACAGAATTCGTTCTCAGCTGGCCGCCTGCCTTGTCCCTGAACACACCCCGCTTCTCCTTCTCTTCCTCTCCTCGTCTCTCGCTCAGCATCCTCTCAGCATGGATGAGTAGATTACATATGCTTCGTTTCTGAATGAGTTCACTCGTAAATAATGGATTGATTTATTGTGTGTCTGTACAACTCTTGAGGATTTTTTTTTCTGTCAAGTGACACAGTGATGGTTTAGATCCGAGTTAAGTTAGAGCTAGATAAGTGCCCAGAGAAAGGGCATGGGCTGCTTTAAGTGTATATATACATGCATACATGTGAGGTTGCACATGATAAAGAAACCTGATGAGTTTATTCATGAATTCAACAAGTTTTGTAACTCCTGAAGCATATTGTATGTACCTTTATCAACATGCTAGGTTGAGTCATCAAACTATTTCTCCCTTTCTGAAAAGCAGCAGCATTGGAAGCAGATGCTGCCTTCTATAAATACAGGACGAGAGGGTGGAGGGTGGAGAGTGGATGCATTCCTGTGCTGTCCTTCAGAATACTATCTGGAAACATTTATGATTCACCAACACAAGATAGATGCAGAGCAAGAGAGGGAGGAATTAGAATAAAAGAATGTAATGAGCAGGAAGCAAAAGTGAGAGAGAAAACAACATGAGAGAAAAAGAAAGGGAAGAGAAAAGGGGAAATATATTTTTCTTTCCAGTACAGGAATGCTGTAATGATGCCAGGTTGGCCAAAGGCTAAGTGACCGCGACCCTCCCGGTTCCTCATCTAAGGTCACACTCTGCTGTGCAGCACAGAGTCTGTGACAGGGCCTGGATGTACTCAGAGAATGGGCCGCAGCCAAGGCTAAAGTCGATGCAATTATGAAGCAATTACTGTAATGATCTCCAATGAAACCTGCTATGGCATTGTTAAGGCAGGAACAAAAGGATGGACATTCCCAATTGTTCCACAGAATGTACTCTTTTCGAATTACAAGGGACAAGAAAAAGGGGGAGGATGGGGGGAGGGTAGATGAGAAAAAGAGAGGGACTGAAGAGGGGATGACAGAGTGGTCATGAGAAGAGAACAGATCTGTGACCCGGTCTTGAATTTTGAATTGCATCTGTTGTAGTCTGTTGTTTGTGTATGCGTGTGAGTAACTACACAGAGAAGGACTTTTATACAGTGTTTTAAAAAGGGACAGAAGGATCTAGAAAAGGAGATGGGAGGGTGGGGGGTTATAAGAAGATGAATGGCCTCTAAGA
The DNA here is from genome assembly GCF_021292245.1 of Micropterus dolomieu. NCBI lineage: Eukaryota > Metazoa > Chordata > Actinopteri > Centrarchiformes > Centrarchidae > Micropterus > Micropterus dolomieu. The sequence continues at coordinate 26,208,508 of NC_060170.1, read as the reverse complement.
TAAATGCATGCAGGCCAGAGCAGGCCGACCCCCACTTTATACCGCCCCACTACCATGACATCAGAACAGAAGGAGAAAGCATCTCCTCTTTGTGGAAGAGCCTAATTTAATTTGTACCTTCCAACGAGGGGTAAATATGTTTGAACTGTCTCGCTGAGCCCGCGGTGGCCTGATCAGGTTCTCACGGGAAACTGCTCCGAGCAGGATATCAAGGCTGCTGCATCACAACTTCACTTTCTAAACTAATCTAATTTCTGGGCTCTTCTTTTCTTTCACTCCCCTCCCTCGCTCCATCTGTTCCTATGCTCCTCTCCTCTCGCGAGGCTGTTACTCCCTGCTGTCCAATACTTCGTGTCATTCCGGCTCCCGGCGTTCCCTGGGGATGATCCCTGTGACCTTCTCCCTGTCTTACTGGAATTTGACGTCAAAGGTCTTGTTGCTAAGAATGGAGTTTTGTTTGGTAACAAATATGACCCTTTGCTTCTACTCAGTCTCACGCCCACTCTCTCTCACTTCATAACTTGCTTATCCACTCTCACACTCTTTTCCTCTAATTTTCTCTCTCTATCTGTCACTTTCTATCTCTTCTTCCCTTGCATCAATGGATCTTCCTTTCTCTGCCCCATGGTCTCGCCTCTTGTCTCTCCGTGGCTATCTCATGTATTATTTCAGTCTACAGGGGCTCAGGGTGGAAATGAAATATGGCGGCCAAGCCTCGACGGGCATGCTCATATTCTGTGTAATTACCTCGGGCTGAGGGCCGGGGCTCAGCTCAGTATCTATAAATCTGTGCCTCTCACTGGTCCCAGCCGCCTTTTGAAACCTTACCCTGCCGACGCATCGTGGTGAGACTATGACCCATGACCTTTCACACCACCAAGGCTGCTGGGAGCGACCTGTGACCCTGGATTGGGCTCTCTCAGAGTCTGCTCAGTCTGACCCCTCCGAACCTCATGACCTTCCAAGTCACAGCTGTGCCTGATCTGTCCTTAGGGGCCGGAAAGGAACACGTCAAATGTTTTTTTTTTTTTTGATGCGAGTGTGTGTGGGAGTGCATGTGTGTGTTTATGTGTACGGATGAGAGTGGTGTGTGTGTGTGTGTGTGTGTGTGTGTGTGTGTGAATGGGTGGCGGGCGGGTGACTGTGTTTGTGTATGTGTCTGTATATCCTCTTCCCTCTGCAAGGACCCTCACAGGGGAGTGTATACATAGAGATAGGTGGGTTACCAAAACAACATGTCTCTTACAGCTGGGGCCACGACATGCAGGCAGGGTCATGCAATCTATCAATCATGCATACAAAGGTCATGCACCCCTAATGGCGGTGTGTCTGTAAGCAATGCTAATGTCATCTGTTAAAAACTTATAGTCATAGATGATTTATCGTGATGTATTGATCCGTAAAGATACATCCAATCCACAATTATGGGAAAAAGTCTCAGAAATGTTGTGGCACTTAGATTTAATAACTGGGACACATGGGTAGCAGTCACTTAAGTTTCTGCTGTTTGTACCTGCGTTTTTATTCAGACCTCACGTATGCTCATAGCTTTTCGGTGTCTAATGTTGAAGTCTTTATGCTTTCCTATCTCCTTCTCCGTTTTCAGTTTCACCTCCCTTTTCTAATCAGAGAAATGTAATTGATGCCTGAAATCAGAGATCTATTCTCTCACATCCTTTTCTTGGCCTTTGGAGTAACATCTTTGACCCTCCAAACTTCTTGCCAACTTTGCCTGTCTCCCTTCCAGTTGGCCTCCCAGTGTCAGCGTTAACAAGAACACCTTCCTCTTCAGCGCTCTGTGCCTGACCGAAGAAGAGCTGTTCCCTCTAGTTCTGCCTTTCCTTTTGTGCCTTCATGCTCCCTGTATGCTCTCTCACCCATTGGCCTTCAGAGCCCCGTGTCCGACCAGAGAGGGCCTCTGTGACCTGCAGCTGTGTTTACTGTCAACACAGACCAGTGTTAGGACAGCTGGGAGAACAAGAGAAGGCCAGACAGTAGAGAGCATGAGCGCACATAGGCCGGGCAGCACATGCACACCCAAAACCCCACACACACGTGGAACATGCACTTGCGCACATGAGAGAAAACATGTGCAAACATAAACATGTGCTGCCAGAATTAATCTTACACACACACACACTTTCAGGTGTTGTAAATGAGCAATTTCAGTTTCATGAATATTCATAGGCTTGTTCAGGCACTCAGTAAGCAAGTGTTTGTGTGGGCATCACCTTTTCTTGTTTTGGTTTTGGAGTGGTGTTGAAGGCATCTTGGCTCTGGTGACACACCTTAGAAAGGTTATGCCATGCTCCATTACACTCAACTCAGCAGAATGAACATGGACGCATGCTAAGGTTTTGTTTGCGTAGGGGTTGCGTGGGACTGGCTGTGGGTATGTGAGGGAAAGTGTGCACTTCTTCCTTTACCCCCCCCCCCCCCCCCCCCCCCCCCCCCCCACACGCAGAAAAACTTAATCACACAGAACGGTGACGGAATTTTACATACAAATATCCTCTCGTACTTATTATGTTTCCCCTCTTCCTGTACGCCAGCTGATTCAGTGGGACAGATCCTGGTTCACACACTCTGTATCCTGTCCGGCACTGACACACCATCACAAACATGCTCACAGACACACACACAGACACAGACACACACACACACACACACACACACACCAGACTTCATACCAGTGCTCTAATACATTTCCCTGGGATTTAAGCTTTCATGGGAGCCTGCAAACCCCACCATAGTTGTGGTCTGACTCTCCCCATGTGTCCTGTCAGGCCTGGGAGAGAGGAAGATCCATTAGTTAGCATCACAGGGGAAATTCCCCTTACTACCATCGAAAGCCATGTCGTTTCATCACAAATAATCTTTAACTGGCCACATGGATGATACCATTAATGATGACTAAAATCATTAAAATATATTCACATCAATACTAGTGACAATCTGTTACTGCTGAGTCAGAGTCAGGGAATTTTCTCCTGATAGGACATCTAATCATCCTCATCTATCAACTATCCATGTGACTAACTCAATCAGAGTGAGATCCTCCACTCCTAAAAAGTATTGACAGTTCCTCATTGCTATAGACACAACTTATCAGGCATCAAGGAGACCCTCCTGACAGGATATTGACATCCTGCTTTTGGTGCCATGGATGCGTTGTCACATATTGTGAAGACACCTGCACACTTCTCCTCATTGTTCACCACAAACATACATCCAACTTGGCAGCAGACAGTCATAGATAAGTGAACCCACATCCACCTGTAAACCAGGCCTGTTTTTTTCCTCTCCTTTTCTTTGCATCTAAACTCTCTCCATCTCTTTCCCTATAGTATGGTTTCCATGGAAACAGGGGGTGTGGGAAAAAAATACTATATTGAGAGTGAGTGAGTTATTTTTTTTTCTTCCCATTTCTCTCTCTCACTCTTCTGCTCTCACTTTCCGTCTCTGTCTCTCTCCCTCCCTCGTTCACTGAAAGTCAAGCAGTGTGTGGAGCGATCAATATCATTAATCAACACAACTCAACAGCACTCAGCTCTGCGGGGAGAGATGAAGAGGCACGGGGGAATGTCAACATGCCGGCCTGGAGTAGTCTTAACCAATGATACATATCACACATCACATGGATGAGAGCAGGGTCGAGGAAAGAGAGACAGAGAGGGACTGGAGAGGCAGACAGAGAGAGACAGATAACTCAGGAATGGAAGTATGCTTTCTAGGTAGAGGCGGAAGGGAGCGAGCAAGCGAGCAAAAGAAAAGAGAGATCGAGGTGGAGAGATAGAGGAGTTATTACTTGGTTGTCACCTACAGTCTAAAATCTCATATGACATCAGCAGTGAAGTGGTGACGGAGGTGGATCGTTCATTTATCTGACTCACTCTGAGGTATGAGTACAGTCAATAAGTACAGTCACTATTACACCATCTACTGGAGCTGCTACCAGCTGCTGAAACAAATACCTTTCCAATCATTGCCCACTGACCAAAATACTATTTCCAGAATTTTAGCGTGTAGTGTGGTCATTGGTCAGGGCTCAAAGTAAAACACTAAGGATAATAAATCTGTCAATTTTATGCAGGCTGTCATTTTTCCAATTTCAGGTCAAATTTAACAATCCTAGAAGAAACAAAACACTTACATGCATACATAATACACAATTTAAGTGTAATTTAACCACCTCTACTATAAGAATCTGTAAGATAATAACTATACATAATTATTATTAACTATATATGTATGTATAGTTTTATACATATTTATAGTACAGTATATATATATATACACGTATATATACACGTATATGCACAATGAAGGCCTAACTTCACACTACACTTCTTTCTAATTCTGAAATAGCAACTTAATTCCCATCTGACAACTGTAGCATCTTTTCATCACATTTGTCCCTATAGTATCCTCTAGGAGACAGAACTAGGCACACTCCTTTGAAAGCTCACTCTCGCTCCTTGACACAACAGCACCTGGTAAAGAGGTACTGTCGCATCACAAGTGGAGGTGGTAGGCAGCCAAAGTACTGGTTGACACTGACATAATGTGTATGTTTACTACTTAAACATGATGTAGACTTTACTTATTTTTTAAAAGTAGGTAAAATAGGGAAAGCATCTATTTCTTAATTCTTGTATGTTCCTAATGGTTGAGAATTCACTGTTGGAAATGATTATGCTTTATTTTCCCAGTCAACATAAGTCCTGCCTCAAAGAGTTAGCTCATAATGATGGGAAAATTGTAGAGGCAGAAGAAGACATCTCTGTGCTGGTGAAGAAACAAAGGGGTGCTTTCTTACAGTCGGTCTCACCCAGTCAGCTTTCATATAACTTTTTCTCCACAGACTTAACAACAACTTTCCATAACAAACATTCTAAAAGGAAAGAAGGTGATACAGTATTTGGGAGTCAAACAGGATAATGTAAAAATTGACAGATTCATCAATATGCTGTCTGAAGTCCAGAAATTCATTTTCATTCATAAAGTCAAAATAAAGAAGAGTCGAATGCAATTTTTTTTTGCTCGTGGCTCACTCACCCACTCGCTACCTCATTATCTCACTCTTCCCTTCATTCCCGCTTTACAGTTGTTTTAGTTACTGAATAACTTATCCCTCACTGTATCTCTTTTTCTCTTGCCTCTCCTCCTTCTCTGAGTGTAGGAGAGATAACTACTACTGGAGTTGACAGCGGTAGTGGTCCTGTACTGTCGGCCCGGGGTGGGAGGTGAGTGGGAGGTTTGGTGTAGCATGTCAGCCATGCTGTTGGCAGCAGGACTTATACCTAAAGTTGTGCTAAACAACTCCAACAACTTTGAGTCAAAAGTTGATTTTCTGTTTTCAGTCATATGATGGCTCCAAGCCATGAATGACTCCTACAATTGACTTTTTCCTTTCTGGCTCATTTTCAGATATATTATATTTTGAATGTTCAAATCAGTCTGAGAAACATTCTGTAAATGAGTCATTTTAAAATTGATTGCAAAAAAAAACCATCACCTTTATATAATATTCATCTTTTCTAAACAACATGAACAAGCAAGCTACAGTACTATAGAAACTTGTTAAACAAATATTGTCAAATAATTATTTTAATTCGGATTATTATTCTGCATTTGTTAGTAACCTCTCAGAAGGCAAGGCCCAGAATGTAATGTCAGCATTGCTGTGTGAATCGCTGGCTCTTTAGCTCAAAGCCGAGCGTTCAGATCTTTGGGATTGGGCTGTGCATGGTACACATGCTCCGAGGGAGCACAGCACACCCAGGCAGATTTGGAGTCTTGTTTGTTTATTTCCTCTAAGTGTGCGAGACAGAATGCTTTCCCGCATTAATATTCAGCATCAACTCATACACAACAAGGAAAGGAAAAGATAGAGAGCAGGAGAGAGAAAGAAAGAGAGAGAGAGAGTGAGATGGAGGTATGGAGGCGGACTTCCTTGCGCTGCTTCTCCGTGAGGAGGCAGATTATTTAAAGACTGATTGAGACGCCAACGTCAGACGGATTGGGAGCGTGAAGGCAATCAGCGAACAGATAAGGAGCTGTTACCTGAAGACGTAGCACTGTGCTGGCTGGTTGGGTAGTCCTCCCTGCACTGTCTGATAACAGCCTACTTTTAATGACCAGTGAAAGCTGGCAGGAGACGGACACTAAACAGATCAACCTCTCCTCCCCTCCGGCTGCGCCTGGCTCTGCTCACTAGATATACTAACCCCCCTCCTCCTTCCATCCATCCATTCCTCCTGTAGTCTATCTCTCCATCCTGCCATTCCACCATCCACCCATCCCTCAAGCAACGCTAAAAGCAATGCTGCCAACATATAGTGCAGCCAAGAGCCATAACGCGTGTAAATACAAGAATGCATATCGATGTGCACAGATATCCACACTCAGGATAAATTTGTTCACATAGAAACAATACTCATATTTTCCTCTCAGATGTTTGTTTTTATTGTGTAACCATTAGACATATAGAATTCATAAAACAAGACAAACACACTTAATGCACACAATAATTCACACAAAAGCATTAAAGCATTCTCTTAAACCTCCTCACTTTAAAAAGGTAGGCACTTCTTGTGCTTGTACCGTCTTGGTGGATTACAATTAGCCAGGGATTCTCCTGCAGGGCATAAATGTGTTGCTTTCAGATACAGGGATCCATTTGACTCTAATGTAATTATTGTACGGAGGCTCCTGGTGCCCTCGCCAGCCACAGATTAAGGGCGCTCTCGCCCACCACTTGCTCTCACCTTTGGCTCCTCAGCTGAAACCATGCTAAACAGTCTCCCTCTCTCTCTCTCTCTCTCACTCCATCTCTTTCCAAGCTCTCTTCCAATAACATAACCCTCCCCGACGCCTCTGCCTTTGTCTATTTGCTCTCAGCCTCCAGGCCAAGTAAGCTGATAGGCTGTCAGGGGTCAGCTGGCTGTGAGTGATTGGCTTAATGGGCAAAGCCAGAGCTTCTGCCTGGGAGCCAATGAGGAGAAACAGCCTGGCCTGTACCCCCTTGTTGACCTCCGCTAGCCCACAGCAAGGGTGACACGCCTCTGCAAACACAGCCTGGGGTGGGAGCACCGGGTAGCTGCCAACAGCCCCCTCCCAACACACACACACACACAGACGTACAACCAGCAAAATTACACACAATTGTTCTCACACACATACACACACACACACACGCTATGAGATTATACATCTGGCTGCCAAGTGAGGATCCCTCACATCTCTGCCACCTTTTCACTTTCCTTTTCTCTGTGTCTTTATCCCTCTCTTTCTTTTATTCCCTCTGTCTTATCCTTTCTCTGCCCATCGCCCCCTCATCCTAACTCTGTCTTTGTGAAACAGAGTGCTTGAATCAAAGTGGCAGAAATATTAATCCTACCAGAAGTATCTGCTCCGGGTGTAGGGATCAAGAACCAGGTCGAGGATAGGTGAAGGGAGGGGAGACACGAGGGGAGAAGAGTGGGGGGAACGCCAGACAGAAAGACAGAAAAAGGAAAATGGATGGGGGATGTAAAGTAGCATATTTTGCAGCCTCTACACAACAATTATGGCTCGCTAATCTCTAAGTATAATGCAGGTCTCAAACGCTATGGCTTTCTGCCTTGCAATTAGCATAATCGTTCATCATACCATAGAAATGTGTTAAACATATGACTTCTGAAATAATGGTCTAAACACTGCAAACAGACAACATGTAGACATAAAAAAAAGAAAGAAAACAATGGTCATTGGCTAATGGTCATAGATTGTGTCTATTTCAAATGCCTCAATATTATGAAAGGTTTTGATAGAGATTCCCAACAGCTTTAATGTTCAATCAATATAATTTCTTCACTTTGTCAATTCTTCTCTTGCTCCCTCTACCTTCACTTCCCTACCTTGACTCAAGTAGTCCAGGTCAGGTGTTATCCACAAGAAAATGGGGTGGGGGGAAGAAGCAAGCACACTATTTTCACTCACAGACACTGAACTTGTCTTTGAAAAAGAGTCATCCCCCAATTGTGTGAGATAATGAGACAAAGAGACAGACGGATAACGCACTGGTGACACCTGTGTCTATATAGTCACACATTGCATTTAGCCAATGAATACTACGCTTTCAAAGGCTGTGACAGACATTGCCAGGCATTCCATATGTCAAAAATCGGTGTACGTGTTAATGAGCATAGGGACGAATGGAATGACACAACAGGGCCGTTCCAAGAAACACTTCTTGATGCAGTGGCATTTCCTATCTGTAATTGGACAAGGTGATTTCACATGCCTGTGCTAAGTTATAACTATGACCAAATAAACAAATTGTGAATAAAACCAAATTCTAACCAACATTCCCATCCAGCTGTGATTTGCATGAGCTGTCAGTTAGCACTGACATTCATTAAACTAAACATCAAGTAATACCACACTTAACCCCAGAGAAAACACATGGCTGGCCAGTGTGCAGAGAAAGGCATTACAGTGAGTGTCAGAATAATATCTGAACCTCCCACTTTCTCTCGTCAGGATTGACCTTGTGTAAATACTGGGGGAACGGGTAATGCTCCTCAGATGTGATCTAATTGCAGTGTGTGGCTGTGTTTGCATGCGTGTTCCCTGTTTAGCAAGTGGTGGGTTGTGCACCGGCAGGCACTAATGTGTACAAGCCATTACAGAGATGATGACGGCTGTGCACTGCAAAGCACACAAAGGACGGACAGTATAGAAAAAATATTATGAAAGTCTTTGAAATGCTTTCATTAAAGATAAAATGTGTAAGAATTGAGGCTACTCTCCACCTGTCAAATTCAAACACAAAAAAATTAGGGAGCAGGATCTCATATATCAGGTCATAAACTGCTAACTGCAGTTAGCTAGTTAGCTCAGTTAGTCTTGAAGCAAACTTAGTGGTCCAATTAGCTGACTGAGCCTCCCAATGAACACTGCCAGACCGGGGCTGAACACAGCCTCCGAGACAGAGGAGGACCATTTGGCGATAGAGAATACAGCACCGAGGTGATTTACAGCTATATGTTCTGAGCTATACTATCTCTTGAGGTACAAAGTGGTATTACAACACAGGATGGGCTTGGGCTAACTTTATTAGATATCTGCAACACAATACATAGACGTCTTACACCTAACGTCCGAGCTGTTCTTCTGTTGATAATGTCACATTTTTTTTATCTGTTAAACTCTTAAATCTCTTAAATTCGTACAACATTTAAAAATGCTTAAATCTTTATAAATGTCTGAAGAAAACAGTATAATAATAAAGAATTAATTAATAAATGTGTCATTTTAAAACACTGATGTCTGAACTGTTACCCATTGAGGTTTCTCCTACAGTATTATTTGACTCTATTTGACAATTTGAACAAATCAGACGTTAAAAGTTAAAGTTTGTTAAAACGTTTAAATAAATGCTACCATTACCGGATATTTAATACTGCGACATTATGTCATAAATCAGATCCTCTGAACTTTCCTCGTTCCTCTGAAATATTTACAGATTTGTTCCTTTTCCCTTTTTTCACAAAGCACATCCAAACACCTTGACATTAAGCACCTTCACTCGCATGTCTTTGTCTGTGCCCGCTGGGGCAACAACAATAATAATAAACCTTATTTATACAACACCTTTCTTAACAATGTTATAAAGTGCTTTACAAAAAGAAATAAACCAGACAGATAAAACGAGAATAAGGCCAAATAACATGAGCAAAGAGGAAATGAAGACAAAGCGAATAAATAAAGTGATCAAATAAATAGGAATAAAGACAATAAAAAACATATCAAATGTTTCCAAAAGCTTTCACAAAGAGAAAATGGACTCCCAGTCAAATTGGGAAAAACCAGCAAGGCTGGAACAGTTAATCGAGAGTACTTTATCCACAAACTCACACCCTCTCCCAAACCACCACATACAACCAGCAGAGTCACAACAACCCATGGAAAGCTGATCACGTGGCTCATTTGTTGTGATAGGAAAAAAGTCCATTATTGCTTTACAAGAGAAAATATATTTCTCTTTTAATTAAATAAACCAGAAGACAAGGTGTGCAAGATGTGCTTGCCTATACTGAAACTGTAAAAACAATTCAGTAACTCACCAACTTAGTATGGCATATGGCACTGAATGTTTTGGTTGTACATATGCCAGAGCGTGCCAGCTCACCCATATACAAACCAATATTGGCTGAATAAATACACATATAAATCACCGTGATATTAACTATAATGTTTTTTTGTATGTCCAAAAAAACTGTTGTGAACAAATCTTATATATTCAATATACAGTCCAACTGTATGTACTGTGTGTATGTGTATGTGTATATAGTTTTTCTCACATCCCTGTGCATCTTTCTCACTCCAAGTACCATGTAACTTCATGCCCTCGCAAAACTCCCTCTCCTGAAGCCAGGCAAAAAGGGCCTCTCGTCCACACAAGCATAATTAATAAAACAAATACACCTCACTGAGTCACAGAGAAGCTAAACACAATTAGTTGTTTTTGTTGGATTTGCTGCATGAGATTAGTTGGATCCATAATAAGTTTACACATCGTGGTGCCAGTGAAGCTGCAATGCATTAAAACCTAAACACAAAACCAAAAGGACAAATAAATCCCTTGTAAGGTAAACAACCAAGTATGATAGAATGGACCAAACAGACTAAATATTAAACAGGGTAAACAATGCTTGAACAAAGCTCAACTCGAGGTTTTGAAATATTTTAAAATCATGTGTTTTCTATTACAGATTTGATGTTCTACTATAGTTGTATTTGTTTTGTAAAGTGCATGCCTGCTTTGGCATCAGTGTGCTGTGTCTGTGTTTGCGTATCGTATTGTGTTTGTATACTGACTGAAGATGTTTCCCATCTGCTTATAAAACATTTTGCTCAGATATGTATCACACACACCTTAAAAAGAAAAGCAAAGAAGAAATCATGAACATTAAACCACTGTAAACAGATGCAACTTAAACTGGCCAGTCTGTTCATTTAATTTGACAAAGAGGTTTAGGCTAAATTAAACTGTGCTTGAATGGACCTAGTCCGTGGGCATCTGGATTAAGGGGAAGAACAGAGATGGTTGGGTGTGTGTGGAAGTAAAATCAGATGTTTTTTGAAGAACTGAGGTGAAGCTTTCAGACTGAACAGGGAAATCTGAATGTGTTGGGAGTGACAGAGGAGTCAGCCGCAAAAAAGGAAAAAAGTGGACTGTGACCAGATGAGGCCAAGGCCAAGACGTGGGAGCTCCTCATGAGGCTCAGCAGGCACCTCGGCCACTCAAAACAGAAACACAGCAACAAAAGAGTACAAGCATTGTATTTATAAATGCTCCACTCTACATTCTAATACATGCTGCTGTTTGGTGGAACTTTTTTATCCAAGATACACTCTATAGGTCGTAAAAACCAAGAAAGATCTCTCTCTTTTACCCTTCTCTGGGCACAAAGAAAGCAATGGCATTAAAAAATATGAAGGACAACTTCATATTTTTTAATGCCATTGTGTCACAGTTTACGGCTTGTCAAAAACAGAGAAGTGAGTACTATGTGGCTTTTATACAAGAGTATCTCATAATGCAGCTCTGTGCTATAAATTTCAGCCAGAGAAAAGTTATGGACTGGGCTCATGAGTGCATGGTTAAATGTGGCTTTATCAAATGCATGGGAATACATTCCCTACCAAGAAATGTGACACAACAGGAAATGGCTTAACAGATTTTTCTTCTGGGCTAGAGGGGCCAATAACTGTCACTTTAGTTTAGGCCCACCGACTCTCAGCTCCCTGTGTCTGGTCAATAATTTGTAGAGAGAGAGCTCTGTATTAAAATACTGTTTTGCGATATGGATAAAATCTTCACAGACCTGGCCTGGTGCTCTGACTGTGAACAGGTCCCCTAAGAGCCCCGCCCAGGGTCTTTGAGAGGCACCTGTGTGAGTGTGAGGGGGAGGTAAGAGGTCTATAAGACTGGGAGCATCAGGTATCCTAAGGGTCGCTCTGGGTTTTTAGTGCAAGGTAAAGGGTGGGTTAGGTTTGTGGGGTCTCGCATACCTCAGCTTTTTCTAGCTCTCTTAACTGGTTTTGGCATTTATTAGGCTTTATGCTGTGCACCTAATCTTTATTGGGATTTACACTATGACCTGACCCAGACTGAATATCAGCCCTGGGAAACAAAATATTGTTCCCTTGCTCTTATACCTCTACCAGCAAATCTCTCTACTGTTTATTTAGTGAAAACAATATATGCATACAGGGTATAATGATACACTGTGAAAATAAGAAATTCTTTAAGAAGCTGTGAAATAAATTTAATTAAACAATACACATTTGCTACTGTATCCCAGGAAGAAGAAAAAAAGAAACAAATACAGACAATGACATAAACACTTACATTCTGGGGCATGTACTAGATGGGGGTAATTTTATTCATAGTTTTCACGTGATGTCACATTTCAAAGAAAACACATTTTTCACGTTATTTTCCGCTGCCTGCCAACCAGGAGGCAAGTGATACACTGTTATTTTGAGTTTGTTACTTTTGTGTTGCCAAAATGCTGGATGGTTGTTGTGCTTTCGGATGCACTAATCAAGGAGGAGACAAGCCCGGGCTGTGTTAGGTGAGCGATTCCCCACAAGGTAAACGTAAACATTACCGCAGTGGAGTGGGGGGGTTGCAGTGTGAGCCGCTATGTCGGTCTGCTGTTTTGTTTCACCGCGCATGTCATGTGACTGGAAACTATGAATTATCTGCATGGCTGAGGGAGTGTTTACACACTGTATCATGGATATAGGTTTAAGTTTTTCCGGTATGGTAACCGATTACACCGATGGCCAATATGTGGAACCGATATACATTTGCTGTAAAATTTTTAATCTTGGTATCAAAATTTAGAATAGCACAAACTCCAACACAAAACTTTGCTGAAAATAATAAGATTAAAGTTAATTGTCATGTTTAATCTTTATAAATAGTAAACTAAATGAATTAGAGATCCATCCCAGAGATAGACTTGCTAACTATCTGTATCTTTACCGGCTGCCATTTCTATTGTATTATTTTATATTGTTTGATAGGATTTTATTGATTATTGATTGATTGACTATTCATTGATAGTATTTATTCATTCTGTTCTTTATCTATACTCTTATTGGTTTTTCATTACAAAATAATTGCCTTTTAAAAATATGTTATTTAAAAAAGAATAAATTCAGAACAGTAATCAAATTTAATATTTTATTATAACTAACTGTTTTCAGAGCAGCAACAAAAGTAAAGTTTACAGCAGCAAAGTAACAAAATGAAATCAATATCTCACTGGAAACAAATGGAACATATAAAACAAACTATATTCCTGACATCAAAATACTGAGTGCGTTTAGAAAGAAGACACCAGTCAGTTTCAGTCCTCCTCCTCCTCCCTCTAGTGCGGCTGTAGAGAGGAGCTGGTTTCTCTCAACAAGCAGTTTACAAGGAGTTGCTAAATTTTAGCATCTCAGCTAAACAGGCTACAGACAGAGAGATTTAGTTTGTTTTTAACTAGCTATTGGCTGAGCTAGCACATGTGCTTGTGTAAAACCAAAACACAGCTGCGGTGGATGAGACAGAGCAGATTAAAATATCGCTTGGTGCACGTTCCTGCTTGTTGCACTGATGCAGTATGAGCCTTTTACTAGTACAGCTGTTTTTGCTGCACTTACTTCCAGTGATGGGTGTAGTTATGGTCAACTTGTGTAATCAACACTCCGCTAGCTGCACTCCGTGTGTGTGCATGCGGAGCTCTGGTGAGACAGGAGAGGAGGGGCTGCAGCTTGGTGGCTTGCTTGTTCTATTGGCTACTTCTGCACAACAGTCAGTGTTGATAGGCTATTATTCATGACTTGTAACCAATCAGTTAGTACTGTGGGCGGGACATTGTACTCAACACTCTGTGGGCTGGAGCACACAGAGAGAGGCGGCTGCATCAGAGCCAAAGGAGCGCATCAATTATATCGGCTATCTGTTTTTAATAGACATTAACGGAAAAATACTGAATATCGGCGCAGATAATCGGTCAGACCGATTATTGGTCGACGCCTACTTCTGAGGCTAGATTGAGAAATCTTACTTTTTCTCATATCTGTTCTGTCATTGTCATTCTGCTCATGTGTAAACGTGTGAAAAGCAACAATATGAAAAAGCTAAGCGAAGGAAAAACAAACAGTGGGGATGAGAAGCAGGCGGAAGCCCGTAAAGCCTGGTGACCGGGGTCAGCTCTCTCAGATACACATCACTAAGAGGAGCTATAAAAGTTCAAGAGGAGGTGTCTCTGTCGATCCAGAGAAAATAAACCCAAGCCTGACTATACAAGGACATCAGCATGGAACACACGGAGGCCGAGCCTGAGTAACAACAACAAGCAACAAGGACAAAATCTACATCCATCATTCAAGGGCAGATACAGTACATCTTACATAGAGGAACACTATTTGCCCATATAGGTTTGCATTCACACACATATTCAGGCACACACTTGCGTAATAACTTTCACTCAATCTCCCTCACACATTGGACAAAAGGATGTTTTCAGAGCAAGAGGCATCCAGATCTTTCTCCATGTTCCTGCGATGTGAACCACAATAAGAGGTTAACCAGACATTACTTCTCTCAGGTCTACAGGGGATACACTAGTACACGTCATGCTACACATACCAAAACCCATACACAGGCCAAAAAGTACACATACCATATGAGCATTAAAAACCATACAACCACATCCTTATAGAAAAACTGCAGGGACTCCCCTGTACAGCCAGCATAAATAACCAACAACACAGGCTGTTCATCATCACTTATTGGTGTATGTACATGCCGGGGGTTTGCTGGAACATGATTGGTTGGTGCATTCATCAATCTGATAGTGATCAGTCCCATATAGGGGAGATTAATCATTAGGTCTGCAGGGGCAAATTCATGGCACGGCAGATAGTGATTATTGATGGGTTAATCCCAACTCCATAGCTTTGCATTCAGGCAACAGCCCCAGGGTGTATCATGCTAAAAAAAATAAAAATGATCACTTTCGTATTAAGGCATTAGGATACGTTGGCGATATGCAGAGCAGTAATGCTGCAGTGGGAAAAATTAGGCCCATTATGGTTAATGCAACTTAGTCATTTCAATACATTGGTGCCTTTACTTGAAGCAGACTATGAATCAGCAATTTTTAAAACAATATGAGAAGGATAACACAGGTCCTGGTTCAATACCATCTGACAGTGTCACCAATGAAATACTAGAACCCTATCATATATTTTCTCCCTCTCCAACCTTCCTTTCCTTTCTCTCGGTCCCTTTCTCTCTCTCCTGGAAGTGATGTTTTGCAGAAGTGCTTTTAAAAGCCCCAGAGGGTAAATAGTGCTCTAAAAGTAAACAGAAATGAGCTGACCTTGCCAGAGTTTGGGCTCTTGACAGCAGAGCTGCTTTAAGACTTCAAGCAGCAAGGGTCACAACTATAAACAAATCCATTCCAATGCCAGTGATACATACACACAGAGAGAAAGCAAACAAGTTCCTGGCAAAGGAACATAATTAATGAAAACTCCAGAGAGAAAATGTGAAAGAAAAAAAAGGATACAGTACTTCACGTGGCTGAGGAGTATGACGGGTGGAGAAATGCAGGAGGAGGTGGAGACAAAGCAATAACACTGCGGAGAACAGGGTGAAAAATTCTTCACCAGTGTATTTATAGCCGGATGTGAGTCACTTCACCTGGCATCTGTTTTTGTTTTAGCCCAAAGGTGAAAGATCATGGCTCTTACGGTCAGCCAGGCTTTCACCCAGGAGCCAAAGAAACCTTAGCAGCTTTATCGTTTTACAGTACAACTCTGAGCATCCAACAAGATAACGTCTTTTTAAGATGACATTAACTTTATTCACCTTAACTTTATTCAACCCTAGTCTGCACATAGTACCATGCTGAAAATATATGGAATATTCTCAGCCTTGTTCCGTGCCACCATAGTGTCGGGCCAAAGAGGACACACACTGAGGAAATCACCAGAGCCAAAATTTATCTGACTAATCTGATTAGGGAGTTAAGAACGAGACCTACTATTGATTCTACTCCTAAATCTACTACAGACCAGCACCCTCCTTCATTGCCTCAAAGTTGCCCCTCTTCCCTTTGGGCTTAACCTCGACTCTATCACCTACTGAAGGAGGCAGAAAGAAGAGTCAGCATGTAACGGAAGGGTCATAAGGCAGAGAATGCTGTCCACAGCTCATCTTTGACCTGCAGCACAACCTTGCAAGTAAGGAAAAAACAATAATAAAAAAAACAAACGACATCATTTTCTGCAAATGATTCTTATTTAATGCATCAGAGTTAATATATAGCAACAACATTTCTTTTGCAGTTTTCAATGTAAAATATACACAATGTTACACAAAACTTGCTTGTGGAGGCCAAATATTAAAATCACATGGGAGAGCTAAGTAATTATAGTATAGCTGTAACATATAAAACACTACTACTTTGGCATTTAACTCTGTGGTTTGGGAGCGCTATGTTTCGTTCCAGTGCCATCCTCATTCTGAAACAGTTGAAAATGCAGGGAGTGAGGTGTTTGGGTATTGTTCCAAAAGAGAGAGTATAGGTCACAAAGTGAGTATAAAAACCAGAAATGTCAGCACCTGGAAAAGTAATTGTAGAAACACTGACAGTGACAAACAACCCAATCAAAACTTTGATGATATATTGTGCTCCTGTTAAACTATTGGACAGTAAAATGCCATTGCACTTCTAACATTTATCAGTGTGCATACTACTTGGCATCTCATCTCATGACATGAAGAAAACATGCACTTTCTTTATTCTCAGATGCACCTCCACCTGTGTTAGAGAGCTGAGAGAATCCTCCATTTCCAGTCCTGGATGGCCTGGTTTGGGGCTGACTACAGAGTGTGGTGTGTGTCTCCTCAGGGCGGTGTTTGTCATGTCGGAGAATCTTGTTACATACTCCATGTTCCTCAGCCCTGTGATAAGTCATCGTTATAGCCGGCCAACCTGGCAACCCAGTGATAAGGGAGCCATGTTCAATCACTACGCCAGCTAATATTTCAAATTCCATATTGTTTGCCTGGGGTAGAAGTTCCCTCCCTCCAGCCTATGAACACATACACACACACACCACACATCCTGTACGTAAAGGGCAGTTTCTCTATATCTGTCTTTTTCTGTCTCTGCCGCTCGCTGCCTCTCCATGTCTTTCTATCAGTTTCTCTGTCTGCCTCTCCCATGAGGGAGTGTCAGGATGAGTGGTGTCTGTAACCCCGTTAGAAAGGAGGAGGTAATGTTAACACTGTGCAGTGCCGCTGTCATGCCAGCTAGACATAATGTCCTTTTCTAAGGAGCAGGAAGAGAGATTATTCACAAAGAAAGAAAAAAAAAACACTGCTCAAGATCAACTTTCTAAATGTAAACACAAGTTCAGGGTAAAAAGTTATTTCATTTTTAACAACCTTAATATGGAGAAGTAAAACCAATGCTTAAAAATGTGTTGTTGCTATGTAATCATGCAGATGTTGCAGTATACAAAAGGCATTAACATTGTTAAATGAAAAAGAAAGACGGGGCCTCAAAGTAAAATAACCTGCTTCTCTGACCTTAAACTGTGAGGATATGGGAGCATGCTCACAGCCCTTATGTAAACACTACTCACACAGGCCCTCCTCTGTTTAGTGGTCTTGAGGCTCCTCTCCAAGCAGCCTACCAATGACCACAGGCTTCAGGTGGGGTCTGACCACATCCGATGGGAGAGTGAGAGGGGGCTCGAGCATCATCCCATCAATACGGTGTCCTCTAAACTTCTTGTGAGCTCTCTCCCTCTCTCTAACGCTAAAAAAAAAGCTGATGGGTTCGGCTTGGGAAGGCAATGGCTCCTGCGGCTGTGTTTATACAGCTTTAAGAGAAGGCAGTTTAGCAGGTGCATGGCGCTGTAAGTACAACCGCAATCCACCGCTAAGAGGATTAAAAGCTAGGATGATATCTTTCTAGTAAATAACGTTTCTCTGGAAAGAAAATACAGCAATAATGGAGCTCTTCTCATTCCCCTGGCTTCATCCTCTTTGCATTGGAAGACAAAAAGTAAGCGAGAGGGAGGGAGAGAATGAGTTTATACGGGCTGGGGAAAAAAAAAACAGGTGTTAAGCCTCTCCAAACTGGCCTGTGTAATGGGGTTCTGTTTGGAGGGTGTGGAGCCAGCGGATAAACAGCATGCTGGTCGATATATTTGCCTCCTTCTACTCTATAATCCCAACAGCGTTACCCAAAGAGTATGCATTATAAGCATCAGAAGCGTCTCAAACATATACTAACTTCTCTCACAGAGCCCCATTCAGGGACAAGCTAAGCTCCTGTGCTATATCGCTTTCCAAACTGGCAGGGATATGATACTCATAGCTAAGTAAATGGAGATGAATCATTGAGGGCTGAATTTCCATCATCTGAATGGGCCCTAGAATCACCACAGGAGCTTCCCTATCCTGACAAGTGTTGCCAGAGCCAGAAAATGCCATTATTTATCCCTATTTCAGCTGCTCCTTTAAGTTGTGTTGTGTTACAGCCGTTCAGCTATAGGAAAGTGTTCTCAGAGTTAGTGGTCAATGGAGAGGTTATCTGCCTCTCACAGCAGGGCTGAGGCAACTCATATCATAACAGCAGAACACCTGGCCTGAGTCTAACATGTGGTCTATCCAGCTTGGCCTGTGATCCTTCTTGGATCTCTGTTCCTTTTCTCTGCACTTTTAATTTCTCAATTCCTCCAGGGCAGCCTGCCATGACTACCTGGGGGTCCGTCTCCCACTGCCCACTCATAAAGAGAGAAGTACTGGATGTTTACACCTGCTAGGCCCCACTCAAAGCCTAGGGGTGGAGTTAGTGACCTGCCCACTCTCTCCTCCCCACTCCTCCCTCTCCTAAAGGAAACAATCAGCCTGTTACGAAGGCATCAATGGCTCTCCCAGCTGGAGTTTCCCTTTGGTTATTGAGTGTGGATAGGACGCTACTGCGTGTTTGTGTGCGAGTGTGTGTGGGTGTGCGTGCGTGCATGCATGTGCGCAACTACTGTTGTGATGAGCACTGTTCAAAACACACTCCAAGACCCAAGTGGATGGGTGGGGCAGTGGACTCTTTTCCACCTCATATCACACAATGCAGCCAATTCTGTTGCCTGCTGAAGTGGAGAGAGAAGGAGGGTAAAGTCCTGGCCTTGAGTGGGTATGAAGCCCTAGATCAGTGACCTGGTAGGACAATGGGCCCTCTCACAAGCAGACCCCTTCACCAACCCTCCAACACAACTAAGTTAATCCCCTGAGCCGACAGTCTTACCAATAATACTGAAGCACTGAGTTAGCCTAATTGCATTCAAAGAAAAAGGCATGTTTCAAGTAGCAGCCAACCAGTAGTGGAGCAACACTTAAGTACAATATTGTTACTGCTGTGATTTGTAACTGCAAAGTTACTCTATGGATAAGTTCCTCGTGGGAAAAACATGTAAGGTGTAAATTGCAAGGTATCCAATATAAAATGAAGGCTTCAAAAAAATTATAATTATAAAATAATAAACTGACCCATGGGCGTACGGGTCTATCGCTAACGTTTCATCCGGGTGTGGTATTAACACCAAATACAATCTCTGGAAATATTATTTTAAAATGGCAGAAAACAGAAAGTAAATTGTGCACGCAAAACCAACATTAATTTACTACAGATTTCCTGGAAAATCTATTAAAAATAAATCTAGTCGACTAGAGATTTTAGTTTGGGCACCTGTGCCACTACAGGCTCATCCATAATAATAGCATATGAACACACACTAGATGCCACAATATTTTCCCTTACAGTTTAGCTGCAGTGCTTCATCCTGAATACAGAAACAGTATCCATGGAAAGAGAAAAGTACGGGCGAAAACATTACAGTTAGAAAAGCAATAATCTTATCAAATCCATGGAGGGCCATTATGAAGCGTCAGAACCTCTGCCAGCAGGGATATAGTTCGTACCAAGAGATCAGAACTCTTCTTCTCTAGCCAAAGGGAAATATTCAAAACAGTGCTACTGGGCTTTTTTCAATTTTAAAGAAGCCTAAAATTACTGCAGAAATGTCCTGAAACCCAAGTGTGGTCTGAACTTAACTCTGCAAGGAAATGATCACAGTGAAAAATATAACTTTCGATGCTAGCACCTCCTCATTCCAAAAACAACCCTGTCACATTTTTCTTGTAATGGCCCACCACCACCCACCTACCTCCCACATCAGCTACCACTTCAGACTGTCAACGAAATAATATTTAAACGGAAAGGAAGGGAAATTATTGACCAGAGGCATGATATTAGACTGACACTGTTACTTTTCCTTTACAGTACACATGGAGATCTTTTACACTTTTAAGAAGGCAGAACCATGTCTTTGCAGTATAAAATGCATGATTATTGCAATTTGACATGTAAAAACATGATCTAAACAAAACTCCACAGCCATTTACTTTAAGATTATTTTATTTAATATGGCACACATTCCTAAACTCTATAACGCTGGCCCAAATGGTTGGATAGCTTGAATTCTGATGAACTGACATTACTCTCTTCTCATAATTGATCAGACCTTAAACATCAATTCAAAGGTCATCAGCAAGTGTAAAACTTTACCCCTCCTTGTTAACATTTATCATTCCTCCTCATGGAGGTTAGTGCTTATTTCAGATTAGCCTTGTGAAACGGAACAACAAAGTGCACCCTTTTCTTCCCCTCTCCTGCATCCCCTTAGCCCTCCTTCTCCTTTACCTTCCAGACTGACACCGTGCAGCTCTTTTATCCCAAAGGTTTCAAAGGTTCTCTTCTCCCTGAATACAAAACACTATTGCCTCTTGAACTTTTGATGGTGGCTGAAAAGCAAAAGAAAGTCAGAAACACTTCTCTATAAAGACATCACAAGCAGGGTTCAGGTGTAGTTCACCTGAACTCCATCCATATTCAAAGCGTATTGCTTCTTCTCTTTCTCCCTCTAGCTAGCTTTTCCTGTCTAGCTGTTGCTACTGTGGACAGAAAGCCCTATTCAAAGGTAGAACTCATAAACACATGGCAGTGCTGTACAAGGTCTTGGGTGGAAGATGGGTAGTAAAGCAGGCTTACACTGGACAAGCTAGCCACAGGCCTGAAGGCTCCGTGGCCATGGTGAAATCAAATTAATCAGCACCTTGTCTCCTTCTGTTCTTAACTACTGATCTAAGAGGACACGAGATAAAGGTAACATGAATGGACTCTACGGATGGTGTCTTTCCATTCGTCAGTGCTTATGAGGCTGAGAGGCTAAGGCTACAAAGAAAGCATACTGTTCAAGGGTCTTAGGATAAGCCATTGATTACTGTTTCCCACATACTTTAATCAGCCTGTACTGACACTCTACCACTGCCAGAGAAGGACACCCTATTGTCTTGGAGATAGAAAACAGAGAGTTTAGGGGGTCCATATGCCACGCTAATTGTTTATTGACTGTTCACAGCAAGGAGGAAGATAATTAGGGTCATTAACTAGTGTAACTAAGCAGACACAAGTTGTCAATTCGAGATCCCACCAGGCTCGTTCACTCTATTGTAACAAGCTGTGTAGGATAACCGGTGCCTTTCCATGGGAAAACAGCTGGAGAAAGCATGGAAACACTTCTTTTCTGTTTTTATTATTCCTCTGGCTCCTCTGTTCTTCCTCCTCCTCTTCATTCCGTTTTTGTTTATTTTTCCTCTTACGGAGCGGGTCATATACATCCCCCCATCAGCCATCAGGCAAAACATACTCACACACATACAAAATTAAGTTCCATGTGAAATATGAAGGAGCTGACACACTATGTACACACCAGTATGGGGATATGATACAAGGGGGTTAAATAATACATGTTAAATGTTGGTTTTGATTTGCCTATACACGCATAAAACAGATGCACTCTTAAACTTCAAATGTCCTTCCTCATCCCCTTATTCTCACCGCAACTCTCGCAGCAGTTTATGTAACAATATGTAAATGCTGCAAAGGAGGTTGCTGTGAATTTGGAGGGGACAGAAAACTTCACCACCACATCAGCCTTGGATAAACACGTTCTCTAAGTTTTATGTCATCTCTTGGAATCCCAGGACAGGCTGCTCTGATGCCTTGATAACCTTGAGTCATTTGGAGGTCAAGGCAGCCATAAAATATCTCAAGAGCAACAGCGTCCAATGTTGTCTTTTAGCAGTACCTCACTCCCTCTGTCTTGTGCTCTAGATCATTATTTTTACAGTTTTAAACCCGGGTTTATTTACAGCTTATTAAATAACTAGGCTTGTCATTTATTTAATGCTGAGACGAGTTCTGATTAAACGAATGTGTTAAAATGTCACTGTATCCTCTAATCAAGTTGAAAAACTCAAATGAAAGCTGTGGGATTTTTTTCCCCTCTTATTCCATTCCCAAGCAGCTTGATGAAGGATGAGGCGGATGAAACACATCGCCATGGAAAAGTGGTCCTCTAGGTTCATCACTCTTTCACCTTGCCTTGTCTGTCTCTCAAACACAGTGACAAGAACTTCCACTTCGAACATCATGAAAAATTGTCCTAGAGGCAAACTTTAATAAAACACAGTATGTTTGGATTTTCACTGGTGGAATTTGTATTAAGCGGGTGTCGAGGAGGTGCTGAAAGGGTCCAAGGGAGACGGGCCTTTGCTCCTCAGGCTCCGGCGCATGTGGGCAAAACCATCAGTTACTCCCAGATGTTATCAGGTCACTCCAGCAGCTATGCCTGTACTCTCCAGGGACACACAAATACACAGCTTGGGAAGGCATTAGGGCGCAGAATATGGCCCACAACCAGAAGGAATAGGCTACAGGGGATTTTCTCTTGCGTGTCAACTGTGTGCTAGTGAGACTAAATATGTGGGTGAGAGGGAGAACATGAGTAATGAAATGTGGTGTCTGTGTGTAGGTGTGTGTGTGTGTATGTGTGTGTGCGCGCGCTCCTTCATGTCCTCATCTGTATATTAATCCCTGTATACACGGTCAGCCTGCTTTATTCTGTCCCATGAAACATTAGCAAGAGAGGAGACAGTTCTGGGAAGCGCAGATGAAAAATAATTGAGGAAGGGGGTCTGGAACAGCACGGATAGGACGACACGACACGACACAGAGATGTTTCACAAAAAAACAAAAACAAAAAAAAAACTACTACTGCTATTCGTTGTAACCCCCATACCTTCCTCCATGGGATGGGGAGCGGTGAGACTCTTTGCATTTGCATAACAGCAAAGGGCAATCAATGGAAGAGGGGCCCTTTGTTAGGAGCTGTCAACTGAGGCAGGGGCCGCAAGCCTGGAGCCCCCGTGTCAAAAGTGCTTATTTGGGGTGCCACTCGGACATGACAGGGCCCCAAGGACAGGGGCGAGGGGTTAAACTGCTAACAACATTAAATGTCACCCTGGCCTGCTTTTCTATGAAAGACATGCAAAGTGGCTTACATCAAGCACTGTCACCAAGGTTCTGTGATATATTACACTTCCTTACTTACATTAACTCCCCCTTTTCTTTCCCTTTTACACCTACACATTTAAATGTTCATAAAATATGATTTTTTGGTGACTTAATATACTCAGAAGATGCTGATTATATAATATTCTGATCATGACATACAATCAGAGAAGCCTGTATGTATTAAACACATATATGACATAGCTACGTAGATTAAACCAGACTTGTGTGTCAGCAAGACAGCTGACAAAATGTTGATGTTTACTAACAGTGTGTCTCCCTGTTCTGTTTCTTCCCTTTCCAAATTCTTAAATAATGCTGCTCTTTCAAAGTTGCCTTTTTCATCCATTATGGATCAATACCATATTTGATTTTGTTTGTTCTGTGCCAAGTGTCAATGTGCACAAGTCAAAGGGAAGCAGCCCTTTGTTTCATCCCGTTAATAAACACTAAAGCATTTAATATTTCATCTCCTCTACCGATGGGCCTCTGAGACGCCACTGTGTTTAACACCCGGTGTCTGCGAAACTCCTCGCACTCTCTCTTTCCCTCTCGCTCTCCCCTTTGTGTCTTTTGGGTTTGTTTGCAACTCCGACGTCTGCGCAGGCCTGTGTTCTGTAACTTATTTAACAAGGGTTCATTCTCTTGAAAGCAGTTCTACCCGCAGGACCAACCAAGGCTTTGACTCGACTTTGTGTACGTCTATTAATAAATTAACTATTCTGTCACAATCTGAAGGAAAGATTCAATTATTCACAAATTGCAATGCATAATTCCATCAACCATGTTTTAAGCAGGGCTATGAATAATTTTTGCCATTTTACTTTGGATAATTAAAGCACTAAATCTCTTTGTGAGGCATGTAACGGCCTTTACTGGCTCTGTGGTTCACGTTACAATGAAAAGGAAAACAATACACATTTTCTGTTATGGTGAAGCCAGCATTAATCAGCAGCTTCAGGTATGAATATGCATGCGGCGGTTTAGTTAACATCTCTTATCGGAATATAAATCACTCATTTATTGGCAATCTTTCAGCTGTGGAGGATGGGAACGGGCGGGCAAGAATACGGGGTGAAGGGAATGAACAGAAACATATTGAAAGGGTGAGGATTGAAGAGAGATGTTGGGGAGGGTGGGTGTGAGAGTGTTGGAAAGACAAAGGATGTTGAGTTTGTGTGTGTGTGTGTGTGTGTGTGTGTTAGATAGAGATACAGATAGGGAGATCAGTTTACCACAGCAAGTGTGTCCTGTGGCTCTTTTTCACTCGATTTGGGGATACCGCATTAATTTGGGGAAACATGTATCTCTCTCTCTGCCTCTCTCTTTCTCACACACTCTTCATTTGCTCCCTCCAGATGAAGACTCGGTGTGCTCACAGCCCCTTTGCCATATGTCTCAGCTGAGACAAAAGTGCCTCTTAGGGTTTTTCTCACAGTATTTTTCTCCAGTCACACGGTTTGCTCCTGGTCGCTGCACTAACCCAATTAACAGGAAGCCCATGGCTCCCCCAGGTCAGATAAAGACACCCCCTCCTCTCCTCTCTCTCTCTCTCTCTCTCTCACACACACAGTCACACACACTCCCTCACTGTGCTCTTTGCTGCCCCTGCTGCCCTCTCTGAAGCTTACAAAGATACAGCTGCTCACCATCCACTTACATTGATATGACCAATGACAACAGTGGTCTCTGTTAAACAATAGTAAAAGTTAACTTGTAGATAAAAACTGTAGTGACCTGCCTGGTAAACACATAGAAGGGCATCCATCTGAGAGAATGGATTTTTATGACTTCAGTCTCCTTACAGTTCTTTACATTTAAAAATACAATATACTGTATCATTGAAAATATTTCACTAAATATTAAATCCTACTTGAAGGAGACTTTTGACAAGTGTTGAGAAATCTTTGCCAAGAGCTTGAAAAAAGAAAAGAAAAAGCTCTTTAAACACAAACATAGGTCAGGCATAATCACAGCCCCCTAGTGTCCCTAAAGTCTAACAGCCAGGCAGTGTGTGACTAAAACATCCTGGTGTTGCAACTGACCACAGACAACAAAGAGTGAGAGAGAGAGAGCGAGAGAGAGAGAGAGAGAGAGAGAGAGAGCAGAGGCCGAGAAAACAGGATGACAAACACATCAATCAACCTACTGCCCATCCTCCCTCCTTCTCTCCCTCTACCACTCTCCCTCTCTGGTCCTCTATCTCCCTCTGTCACAAACACATACACATTCACACAGACATACACACACACTTCCACCCCGGCTGTCTCAATTAACCCATGGTTAATCTTGGACCTCCCGTAGCAACTTCTAAAAGGGATCCGGGTAGAACGGGAGATGGTATCTGCCAGGAAGATTACAGTGCGACAGGCAGATCAAAGAGGGCCGGACTTTGGGCCCCAGCGATTAGCAGTAATTAAATAAAGTATGTCTGTTTAAACTTCATTAGCAGCTGGGCGTTTGCTCCACCAGAGTGGGCACAACTCAACCGTCCTTAATTAAAAGATAATCCACAGGATCGCCCCCTAATCTCCTTCCAAAATATGCTCTCCTCTCCCCCCATGACGGAGGTTTTCAGTCCGCTGCTACTACAGAACAGGCCGGTGGGTGGAGGTGAGCACTAAAGCCGCCAACAGTCTGAACAGCAGCCAGGCAAGCGGGCTTCTCCTCTCTCCCCTCTCCCAACCCCCCGACCTGGAGAGGAGTAGAGAGGAAAAAACCTGCCCCCGATAACATCGATTTAGCATGCTATTATCTCCAATGGTGGAAAACTACACTCCGGCAAAGTCTGACATAAATCTTGGAGAGCTGGGGGGACATTGAATATGCATGAGCTGAAACAGATATGACACTGCTGGCACATTAATATTCTTGTCACTGGAGGTTTTCAAACTTTCAAGTCGATGACTTGAGCGAATCCAGTCTGGAGTTTCCATAAAACAGGGCAAAAGAATATTATACATAATTAAAGACCTACAAGCTTCTGAACTCTGAGGGCGAAAAAAGAGAGAAAGAGAAAAAGAGAAATGTGTTGCTGTAGATTCCATAGAATTTAGATGAATCCACAGTTTGAATAAGGGTGAGGGGATACGACTGTATGGATCAAATAAATTCTCTATCAGTGTCAGTTTCTAGATATTCAGGGCCAAGGAGCACATGCTCAACACTTAACTATTTTGTAAAAATAATGTGTCCGTGGGAGAGCTCAATATGCTGCCACATGAGAGAAAGAAAGACTATTCTAAAAACTGGGCACACATAGCTGTCAAAGTCACTCAGTCACATGCAAGTAAAGGGAGCGAGGAGGACTGATGGTTAGATTGTAGCTTTGTTCTGCAAATGAGCGGATATTGATCCTTAAGTTGTGATAATTACATGGTCATGGCTCTCGGGCTAGAAAACCCCAAAGCCCTTATTTACGTCACTCACAAAATGCAAATTAACAGTTGGACCTTCCATGGCCCAGTTTTTCCTCTGCACGTTTGGTTTCCTGTGCCCACTGCTAAGTACTCATGTCATATACCCTTTCTGTCAAACTCACCCTCTGTAATCAAGGGTCATCTTGGAATGATTTTATTTCTTAATCTTGCATTTGGGGGGATTAGTTGTTCCCGCTCTGTTTATATTTATGTCTATAAATTGTTGGGCCCCGAGCAATCCAAAACAAACGGGCCGCCCAGCACTTCCTCTAGTTGCTCTTTCGCAAACTGTTTACTCACCCCCTGTCACTCTTACTCCCCCCAAACCCCTTCACAATACCACATATAACACAAAAACGAACACGTGCACAAAACGTACAACAACCAGCTGCCCCTGAGCCCTGGTTGTCCCAGATTACCTTCAGTTCACTTAAGGGAAGACACACAATGTGACCCATCCACCAAAACGCCTTATTAAACTCAGATGTGCGACCGCTTTCCAAACAACATGCTCTTATCCTCTTTCGCTCTGGTTGAACCACGGGGTAAAAAAGGGATCCACTCAAACACTATGGTATCTTCAGACTGATCAGACATGCTTTGAGGTTTGACCCAAGCTGTGTGAACACTGAGCTTTCCAACAGAAGGATGGAGAGATGGATATAGAGATAGATGGCCCACTGATCCTGCTCTGGTTTGCTGACCAAGGAAAGGGCCGCAGGGCCTGGCGGTGCGGCACTGATCCAGGCCACAGTCAGTCTGGCCAGTATTCGATGAGACTGAGCAACAAGCACAGACACCACAGGCACCATCTATGGAAAACATGTAATATACAGCAGAGATCATACATAGTAGAGCATATTTATAAACTGAAGAGTATATTTAAGCATGAATTAAGCTCCAGCTCAGGGCAAATTTAACATACACAAGTGTGACAGTGTGACAGCGTGGTGTGGTTAGGTTGGTTATGGTGCAGTGTTGTCTGAAGACCTGCCAGAGACAGTCGAAGAAGAAAATGTCGATATTTAAAGAAAATAAAAAACTTGTGTCTGTTTTCATTGTAAGTACAAGAAACAGTATTGACAGACATACACTGCATCACACTTTAGAATAGCTAAATTATTCATCAAATCATGAGGCCCCTTTACATGTATAAACTGCCATTTGGTTCATCATGTTATGTGAAATTGACTCTAAACCAATGACTTGTCATGCTGAAAGCAAACACACAAATGGGCGATACATCAATTATGTGAATTATCCAATATGCATATTGAAGAAATACAATGTGAAGAAATGTATGCACAGTAACACATTAGTTTAAAAGGTGGTAGTCAATCACAGTACATGTTGCAGTAAGGCAGTACAGAATGAATATAATGGACAAGCCTGTGGTGTAGAATTGAAATACAATACTTCACTTTCAATTGAGTTACAAAAGAAACTCACCTCTCTTTGTGCTATTAAACAATAAATAATGTTCCGCCTCACAAAACATAAAACCTTAAACACACTGATACTGCAATCACATCTGACAGAGCCCCACTTGAAGAGAATTACATGTGTCGCATTTACTTCTCCAAGGAAATAATATGGTGACCTCTTCATCCTACAACACTGTTGCAACAGCAGCAACTATAGAGATGAGGTTACCATGGTCACTACAGGAATAGAAATAGTAGAAAAAGGAGAAGGGAGTGTGAAAGACTGCATGTGGTGGAAAGAGAGAGAGAGAGAGAGAGAGAGAGATTACATCGGCAGCATTGTTAACAGACATATTTCATAAATTGATCCAGCTCATATAACAAAGTTGGGGAGCAGACACATAGCCTGACCTTCACCATCTCTTAAGCAGACCAACAATAAATAAATAAAACCTTGCTCCTTTGACAGCCGCTATCCGTAAGCCTGAGCCAGCTACAGCTAGGCCAGACCCCCCTCTACTACTCTTCTTTTGCTTCCTCCCATCACCTCACCTCTCTTCTCTCTTCATCGTTTGTGTGGAGTTATCTGTGCACCTTTAGGTTATTCATCATTCTCCGCAATATCCCTTTCTCTGCTCTCTCTTTCTCTCCCCCTCTACCTTTCTCCCTCCAACAAATTCATTTTGCCCTTGACAGAGCCCAGCCTGTGTTGTGACACTGGACACCCCATGTGTAGCTGCTTCTATGACACTGGGCGACAAGCATTTAAAGCCTGCCCGTTCCCAAATGGATGAAGCCTTAGATAGAGGACCCAGTCTGGTAGAGAGGGAGGGAAAGAAGAGTAGGGAGAGTAGTGAAAGGGGGAAGGAGGGGAGTCAAGAGGTGTGCAAGGACAGCTCAGCCTTGTCACACCATTACAACCGGCTGTGGCTATATCGCCGTCTCCCTCCTGAAGGTGTTTTTCAGCTCTAGCTGATAAAAAGCCCATGGGCAAGGTGCTTAGGTCAGGTATTTAAACACAAGGGGAAATCTATCCCGCCTCTCGGGCTCTTCCTGGCCGATGCCACCGCTCTCATTTCCCCACTCGTTTCCTTAATTTGGCGGCAAGGCCAGATCCTGTTGGTGTCAGCGAGCTTGGTGAATGGGCAAATGTCACGGAGTCACAATGGCACAGGGAATTGTCAAGCACCTTGTATCGTACATGGCAGCTGCACAGGAAGATAATAGATTAATTTCATGACTGTCTGAGCCCTACAGGACAATATTGCTTTTTCTTGCACCCATTCCATTCTCGCCGAATTCTCGTCTCACACTGATACACACATTTACCGTACATACTGTAAACACATTTTCCTGAGGTACACAGACATGGTCGCCCTCTTTTCTTTCTGAATTTATATAGTGATACACATTTCTCACTTTTTTTCTTTCTTTCTTTCTTTTTTTATTTTATTTTTTTTACAGGGAGAAGGTTTGGGTGTGCTGGAGGCAAAGAAAGCCAAGAAGAAGGGAATTCCAAAGACATGTGTGTGAAGTTTCGAAACAGTCCACCTCTATTTGGACTAGTGCTGTATCTCCAGCTAAACACATCAGCTATTGTCACCATTATTACATAGCATTTTGGCAAGGAGACCTGTCCTTCTTACCATTACAACCCTCAATAAGTTCACCTGCAGAGGAAGAAGCTGTATGAAATAATATGACCTGCCTGGGAGAAATGTTCAAGAGGGTAGTCCGATTAAAGAACAGCCTGTCTCTCCATGTCCCTCTAGCTCATAGAGAAATGTGTCTCCTGGTCAAAGAGATGTATGAGATGATGGACTGGTAGGCAATCGTATGTGCTTTACATAAGCATATGCTCCCAACAAGAATTACCAGAGCAGAGCATATCTTCTCTGGTATGTGTGCATGTACAGAGTAGACAGCAATTAGGCAGACTGACAGCCCCACTGCACTACAATCCATGCATTTTCAAAGGCATGTGAGTAGAATGTGAATGCGTACTTGTTACATTTCACGCAAATGTGATCCAGTCTGCGAACACATGGATACGTAATTTGAATAAATTCACAAAGAATTTGACAAAAGCAAGAATAACACAGCACCTATTGCTTGGTTAGAACAGCCTCATTTGACCTCAGTAAGGTTGAAACCAGCCCGTTGTGTGTGTTGTTGTGGAAGTGAATGTAGAAGTGCTGTCTCTGCTGTCATCTTTTATGCATCTCTCTGGGTTGCTATGACGCTGCCCAGTCTCAATGAAGAACATCAGTGTGTTGCTGGAATGATGCTGCCCAGCCAGGGCATTTTCGCGGGCACTGAGCTTTTGGCCCTGCTCCACAACCCGCAGCGGCACACACTCAATCTGCACTTCAATGAAATCTTTTCATGCCATTAGAAAAGAAATTAAATCTGAAGGCCCGCTTGGTACTTTTTTTTTTCCTGACTGCATCACAAAGGAGGGTAGGAACAATGGAGGCATTGGGTTGTTGCAAGCCTCGATTGAGACGTACTGCTGAAACGCACAGCATTATTATGAGGGCATGCCGGCTGTGGTCCAATCTTCTCAGAATGATCCACATAGTTAGCATTACTGCTCCTGCCGCTTCCCGATAGGAGTAAATGTCTGGAATTCTGGGCCGCCTACTAAGAGATGCCACGCTAGCCAGCAGATATTAGTATCTGTGATGTCACCAGGCTTCACAAAGGGAGGCAGAGAAAGGGTGAACAAGAGAGGCACTCTGGACAATTATTTGGGCTATCTATGGGAATCCTGCACATGTCAGTCATACAGTCACACACAGAGCTAATTACGCTATGCATAATCAAGAAATAAATTAACAAAAAAAATGAGGAGAGGAATATCTGCATATTAATTAGTATTAGATCAATGCACAAACATACTTGTGACTATGCTCCCTAAATGCACACTTTTATACTGTAAAAGAGCTTGTGCTCCTTAAAATGTATTTTTGCTTCTAAAGAAATAAACTGAATTGAATGATTATTGAATACAATAATCAATATTCACAACAGGTTGATATTGTTGCTCCTTTTTATTAAGTTGTATGTGTGAGAAAGCTAAATTATGAGATGAAATGAAGTGACCATAGGACAGAAAGATAATAAAAACTAAGCTCAAGCCTGTTTGGCCACACTACTGGAGCTTGTCTAAGAAAGCCAGACCTGTATCGGCCCCCATGGCAGTCTTGTCTGCTGGGTGCTAGCATGGCTGCTCTGAATGCCAACTAGCTACTAGACAGCCTGCCTGCGTCTAAGGCCGAGAGGGCTTCACCCAGCAACTGACACAGTCAGAACCAGGAAAAATGAGCAAGACAAAAGTCTATTCAGGCTTGGGCCCATGTAGAGACTTGCCCATCCCCCTCTTAAGATGCAAAAAAAAGAGGGAAAAGGGGAACGAAATTGAGTGAGTAATGAAATGAATGGAAGAAAAGTGAGAGAGAGGATTTATTGGTCTCCACTGCACCAATCAAATGGAACAGTGAATGACAGCTGGCTGTCATGAGTGTTGTGTTCTTGTTCTCCATCTTTGGTTCTAAGGTTTTTATTTCTCTGTAGCTGAGTAAAAAGGCATGTGTTTGTGTGTGTTTGTGTGTGCATGTGTGTGATGGGCGGGGGGGGGGGGGGGGGGGGGGGGGGGTGCTACATTAGTTGTTTGGGGTTGCTTTGCTACAGGGTGTCCTGATAGACTCTGCACACAGTATTGATCCTCGTCACAGTGGTCCCCGAGCAGTTGCCATTATTGCTGTGGTGCTGCTGCTGAGCTGAGTGGAAACTGAAAAGTTTCACAGGCACGAAAACAGCCGTGAATGTTCAAACAGACAAAGTAATCATATGAAAACAGACTACTATTTTTTCTGCAGATATCACATATGATCCCCCCCCCACCTCTTTCAAGTGAAACTCAGTCAATCACAGCCCTCTGCTCCACACATCACCCTTTTCTATTCTCTCTATACAAACAAACTAGGCTCAACTGTGCCCCCTAACACATAGCCTTTGACATAATCCTCTGTCCCTTGGTAATGAATTCACGTTAAGTAGAAAAAAAACTAAAAAATTGACTGTTTTAACATCATCACTTATGTTTTTACTTAATAAGTCCTTGAACAAAAAAAACAACAGATAATAAGTACACAGGTGGAACGTGAAATAGCCTGTGCCTCTGTTGCTCTGTGTTGTCTGAGCTGCTGTGAGGTCAAACTCACAAGTGAGACACCACACCCTGGACATCCGTGTTTGGACCCATTTCCAGGCTCTAGTCACCTGAAGATAGTGGAAAACTGGCTGCCTTCACCTCTGTTCTCTGACAGTTATTGTTCTTCAGCAGCCCATAAATCTGCAGCACTGGGTTGTTTGCTAAAAGGGGGATCTGGGTCAAAGGTCGGTCAGCCCTGTCCTTTGGCCCCCCTCACGCCAGATGGCACCTCAAGGTTTCTCAGGCTGTCAAGAGCATGCTCTCTCTCTCTCTCTCTCTGTCCGTTTACTTCCCACCACCCCAATTCACTCCCAAACTCATGTTTTCACCCCATGTCTCCCTGACTCTTTCACTCCCTGACAACCCCACCCATTTTCCCTTCTCACTCTTAGGCCCACAGAACTCCCCCCCCACCCCAATCATCCTCTGTCTCTCTCTCTGCATAGATTCCACTCCTTTTCTAGCAGTAGGAGATTCCAGTATAGAGTAAACAGGATGGGAAACCTGAGCAGACACTGGGAAATGGCTCTAGAGCCCCAGTCAAAAACCTACAGTGAGTGTTGTGCGCTGGCATTATCATCCACTAATTACCACATTTTGAAGGATTTTTCACGTTTTCTTTTTTTAACCCCTACTTCATTTCGCCTTCCTCCCTTCCATTTTGTTTAGCAAATAGCTTTTTATAATCCTCATTGAATCAATTTTCTGTGTCAAAATGAATAAATTAGCTTGCTTTATTTTGGAATAAACCATTAATACAGGAATGGCTGGTAATTAATTTCCTGTAATTGCCCCACCGGGATTGGTGTCAGTTACACCCACTCCATGGAAATGCTGTATATTAGCTTTAACATGGCTCTTACTGTGCCTCTGTATTATTTAAGGAGGGCGACTTGGTGGGCAGGAGGACTACCATCGGGTGAGGACAGAGCAGTTTGATCTAGTCTAAAATACTAATATACCACTGTCACTCATACGTACAATTAAGTCTAGAAATTATATGTTATATATAAGACTGGCAACCAATGTATGTTTTTCTATGTTATCAATTCCACTTGAGCATATTAGATGTAGTTAATACTTGAACTTAAGCCTAAGCCTGGGCTTATAGCGCGGCTGCTAGTAATAACTCTTTGTACATAACTCTCCCCAAAATTCTTCTTTAGTAATACCCACACCAGGATGTTTAACATCTCTAATTTGTCATTTCCAGGGGATGGTCGGGAGAGCAGACTGAATTGCCTTCTCTGGGCTAAGCTCCTTATGTTCACTTGTACATATTGGAGGATTTGTGTGCAAACTCAGTGGGTCCAGGTAAAGTAGTCCCACTCCACTGGCTGTGTAAACAAAGGATATGAGGGAGCCGCTGCCTTGTAGCCCCACTCAGCAAGAGTCTGTGGCTCCAACTATGTACTTTAAGACCTCAAGACAGCACATTAACATCCGTCTCCCCAGCAGCCTGATTTAGGAGCCTTCTCCAACAGGTTCCCTCTGCACCCAGTGCCCCCATTCAGAGGCAGAGTGCGGCTTTCCTCCGGCGTCAGGGCAAGGTGGCAGAGTGTTGGCTTCTAAGTGTGTCACCCTGGCTGAGGTTGGGGCACAGTGGCACAACGGGAGTGTTTCTGTTCCCCTCCTCCATCCTTCTCTACGCTTCCCCCCTCTTTTTCTCTCTCTCCCCCTCTCTCCTACCACAACAGCACACATGAAACCAGGGCATGCCCCCAGTGAACAGCGGAATAGGCAGCTGCCACCAGTGGGCCTGGAAGGGCCTGACTTAAAAAGAAATTTGGAGAAATAGCTGTAACCCAAAAACAGCCTCAGTGAGCCGCAAGCCTCCATCGGTGCCCCTATTTTCCTATTTGAGATGAAGTGATGATAACTGCAGTGAGGGAGGGCAGCGGTTATGGAGCCTGCCAAAAGACAGACAGATCCTTCCCCCAGGTCAGGAACCATGGGGAATGGGCAGGATACTGAATCATGGGGCTACTCAAGGTTCCATTGTCAGTCTTTTTTGATGTCAAAAACACACATTTTCATACACATGTTCTGTGTTTATGCATATACTCTGCATGCACAATTTCCCACAAACGCACACACACACACACACACACACACATTTACAGAATAGAATTACCAGATATCTTAGGATGCATCTGATTGTTATACAGCTGATGAATTGTATAACTTCTAGCCTCTGAGAGAAAATAGTTCTTTAATTTGTAATCAAATACACACATTTGTTCCACTTTCACTGTACATTGTGGAAATGGTTGAAGAAAAAACAAAGAGTGGTATCTTCTCAAGAAATATACAGGGAATGTTTTAAGGAAATAGACATGACCAGAGGAAGCCAAGTTTAGAAGGTTTTAAAAAACAAATGCCCATGTGAAAACCAACGCATCTATGCAAGCTCCCTTTTCACTCTATGACTTTGTGGGAGGATTATTCACAGCTGTAAAACTCGCATATAGCCATCTGCTTTTCTGCGTTGTTACAGGCAAAACGATGGACGCTGCTCAGTAACACGGTTGAAGTAGAGGACAATGTTACTGCCTAAAAGCTGGAGAGATATTATAAACCAGAAATACCAAAATGCTAAGTGAAACCAGAGTTATCAGAATGAGAGAAAAATAGTGGTTGACTACATAGAAATTTTTTCATGGGTCTCGTTTCTGAAGAGGGAAAAAAATGAACTGAATGACTGCTTTGTTCAGATTTCATTCTCCCTCATGGTGACACATCGGTCAAAACAAAGGCTGCGCGATTGTGGTGTACTGAACAGTTGACATGCTCACATGTTGAATTTCATACATGTATATTACAGTATGTGCTGTTACAGCCAAATAAAGAAGGGTGCAAACCTATTCTTCCTAATTGTGCACTTCACAAATAGACACTAAGATTGATGAGGACATAATCCATGTAAGATGTGTCTTGTTGGAAGTCTACCCTCGAACACTTAAACAGAGACACTCCATCAGGATTTGAAGTTGAGAAATAAGGTGAAGTCTAAAGTGAATCAATACCTTGGCTTTGGAGTGGTGGCCACCTGCCAAACAGACTGGCATACCCAATGTGTCTTCTTCTGGACATCAGAAATGAGTAGTGAGTCCCCTTTAAAGCAGAGGATTCCTCATAGTACATGTCCTCTAAATCTAGGCAACGCTACCATGTCCTTTATATTTGTACATAAAAGAACATTCTTCTCTAACTTTCCCCATACCAATCTATCGGGGGTAAAAAAAAATAAAAAAAACACCTTCAGAATTTTTAGTTTGAAATTTCATCCATGTCACATCTCATACATGACAAAAAAACACAAATGGAATTTGGCTAGGCTCCAAAACGTAAGGGTTTGGAGGTCTCATTTCATATCATTAGTTCTGAATGACCTCAGAACAATCTTAGGAACTCTCCTGAAAGTCTGAGACAAATAAATCCAGCATGGCGGAAATCGAGATAAGGAAACAGACAGCGATAGCGAGAGCAGGAGTGTGAGATCTCTAAGCCATGTTAAAGCGGCGGGGTAGGGCACTGTCATGGCTGTGTGTCTGAAAGGGCTTCAGCCTTTGGCTCTCTGTGCATTTTAACACACCATAAATCACTCTCAGAGCCCAGCCCTGCATTACGTGAATGATATATTTTATTTACACTATAGAAGAAAACACACATGGTCCTTATTAATCATCTCCCACCTTTAATAATGAGTCAACTTCCACTCATTCATCACCACTTCCAAAGCCATGCCTGCAGAGAAATACAGAGGAGGAAGAAAAAGGAAAAACAAACATAGTCGGCTAACAAGGTGGCTGTTTGAGAAAGGATATGTAAAATGCTTCAAAATACGATTGTCACATTCATAAGGCATTATAAGCCAATACTGTAATATGGTAGAGCGTGGAGATTTTAGTCCAGGGGATTTTAGCTATTTAGTTTGTCACTCTTTGAGAGTAAAATACCTAGATGACATGAGAACTTTTCTGCTCCCTGACATGTTTATACAAGCTCGCTTCAGCGCCATTACTCATTCTCACTTGTCTCTCTTAGAAGTCTCCTCTAATGATCGAGCAGAAGCATAACCACAGCCCTATGACATGGGTGTCATAGAAATCTGCTACATTTGCCAATGTGGCTGCATTACTGTCAAAGCTCATCAAAATGAGGCATTTAAAACCTCAACCTTTCTCCACCCCCTCACCCACTAGAAAAGATGTGCACTAAACGATAGCTGATTTCCAGTCTTTGTGCTTAAAATAGATTTTTCCCTGCTATTAGAACTCAAGTCAGATACAGTGAAACATTTTAAAGTGATTCCTCGTGTTTGAAATGATTTAGAAAGCAATCCGTCTTAATAGCAGCCTCAGAA
This sequence comes from Micropterus dolomieu, assembly GCF_021292245.1. Classification (NCBI taxonomy): domain Eukaryota; kingdom Metazoa; phylum Chordata; class Actinopteri; order Centrarchiformes; family Centrarchidae; genus Micropterus; species Micropterus dolomieu. The sequence continues at coordinate 26,171,537 of NC_060170.1, read as the reverse complement.
AGTTGTACTTTACTATGTTAAGAGTCTTTGGAACTATTCCAAATCACACAAGAGAGGGCAAGAAACTGTTGAACACATCTCCACTGTGGGAAATATAATATGACACTGAGATAATAAATGACAGCAGACAACTGTAACTAAATTCTTATATGAAGGAACATAAAGGCTTTGCCAGCACAGCTACAACACATGGCGGTGGTAGCTACTGCAGGATTATTAATGTTTAAGGATTGTTGGAATGCTACAATTCTGAAAGCAAAAACAGAACCAGACATCATCTAACTTCAGTAACAGATAGTTAACCTCCATGAGCTAAAAACAAAATAAGATAATCGTACACACTTTGAATAACAGCTTGTGTCCCACCTCCCGGATTATTTGACATATTATGTATGTATGTATGTGTATCTGTTTATAACAATTCTGCAAGACCAGCCTTATCTGAATTTGCCAGTTTCATGTAAACCATATGGTGATGATCACTAACCCTCTATTTACTTACTTTGTTTCCAGCAAAAATGGAAATATTGCACTGTAAATGTGGAGGTGGTGGCTCTGGAGCTAAGTAACGTAACAAATAATTGAAAAGAAAGAAATAGTTGCCTTTGCATTATTTTGTCGAGTAGTCTGTCATTGGGTAATGGCTTAGATCTTCTCAACACCGATTCTATGTTTGTGCTTAATGAACCAAGTAAAAGGTCATTACAAAATAGCAATATCAATTTTTTGGAGAGTGCAATAGCCATCATAAAGTGAGTGGGAAAGTAATAGAAATAAGATTTAACACTGGGTCCTGCTAATGTGTGCGAAAGAGGTTAACTGCTGTGTTTAGTAACAAGAAAATGCTGCTCCTCCCATTAAAGGTGGCGGCCTCTTTTATTGTCTAGCTTTAGTGAATCGTCACAGCTTGGCACTGGCTATATAGCATCAATAAACAGAATTTTATGAAGTAGCATATAAGCAATAGCAGGTTCAGTGATTAAAGTGATCTTGCCTATACCACTATGATAAAAAAACCCAAAATAACTAATAAATTTTGAAAATAAAACCATTTTGGAGTATATTTATAAGGATGAAATGCCAAGTTTAATGATGTGTTGTGGTTACCATCCTTCCTGTATGTCTTTTCTACAAAGTTAACTGCCTCAAGACAACCCAATTCTGCCATATCTTTTTGGCCAAATCACCTTCTAACCTCCTAGATTCAATAAATTACTGTTAACAAATTCTTGTTCTCCTCTCTCCTTTTCTGTATTCCCTGACATTTTCACTCCCTTTTCGAACCAATGATATATCGAAATCTATGAGCCCATAATCCTATTAATAAAGCTCTCTTGTCCGTGTTACATTTATTTTCCCCGCAATCTCCTTCTCTTCCACTTTTCTCTGCTCTCTCTCTCTCTTTCTCCCTCTCTCACACTTGGTATCTCTCTCTATGTCCCTTGGCTGACCCCTGTGAACATTTTCCCCTTGCAAGGCTGAGAGAAATTCAGATTGATACCAAATATAAAACCCGTTGTGGGTTTTACATGTAACAAGGTGGTTGATGGCATGATCAAGGGTGGTTTAGGCTGACTGACCAAGCCAGCCATCTTCACTTGGGTGTGGGAGATATCCCTCTCTGGTGTTGCATGCGGACAATGCGCCACACGTTGCCACAGCCATCATGCTGAAATACAACTGGTTTGTATTGAAAGTATAGCACAGGCACACAAATTAAACACTTTAATAACGGTCAAATATACACAGTCCTGCCAGAATCCTATCTCTTTAATCCCGTCTGTGTCCTGTTTTGAAAAAGAATGAAAACCTTAAAATACCTTTCAAATTCTTGACACAAAGTTGCTACAGTAATTTGAAGCACACATGTGAAAACAGTGTTTATCCTGGTGTCTGCTTGTATGTCTGTATCTTTTCTCGGGAGATGAAGTAAGGTGGCTCCATACATACATAATCCTGATGAAAATCCTTGTCATGCATGTGTCCCAGTAATGGTTTATGGTGCTGACCATGAGCAGCACAGCACTGCCATCCCTCATGGGGTGACCAATCCAGTGGGCACGGAAGATGCGCCCCCCTTGCAGTCAGACCTACATCCCCTAGTCAGCATTAAATCCATCAGTTCCACAGCCAAATCCAAATGATTCAATCCCAAACAAGGAGACTCCCAAAGCCTTGCAATTCGTTCACGACATCCTCTCCCCATTCCTCCCAGCAAACAGAGTGTGGAACAATGGGGATCTCACCACCCCTTGGATATATCTTCAACAAGCTTTCACAACAACATAAAATCAGTGTTTGGCTAATGGATGAACTGATTAGACATGCATAAAGAAAAGTGTCTTGCGTCACCATTCAGCTTTTGAAACTAAAGGACAGAACGAAAAGCGTTCGCTTCTCATAAGCTCTAAAAGGACAGAGTGACGTTACAGAGAAGAAATAAAGAAGAAAAGAAACAGGAGATAGATGTTTAAATCATCATAAAGGTTGACATTCCTAAGCAAGTCATAACATAATTTACAGCCGATTCATCTTTTTCACATTGTTGCATGATAACGAAGGTAAAGACTTAGTTTGTGAGTCAAAACCTTTTCGTAACTGCCTTTCATACTTTCATACTTGCATATCTTGCATTCACATCTCAGTGAAAACTGGTTGTAAAGATATCAGTAACAAATTCAGTACAACAGGGGTTTGAATGTGCACATTGCATGAACTGTTGACACAATGTTTAGTTTGATAAAAAAAAAAAGTATCTAAATCAATGAGGTATTTGTTTTTCTCATCAAATGCCATGAGGGTTAACAGTCCCAGATGCTTCATAAACCACTCGTGTATGTGTCTCAAGCACAGGAACACAGCAACATTTATTTTTACATTTCAGAGACCCAAGGAATTACGTTAATTGAAGGAAACATTCTGAGTTGTTTAACTCTCTGGTGGACCCTGGGTTGCAGATTTGTCAGCAGGCGTGCTGGACAATAAAAGTGAAGCAATGATGGAGCAAGTGAAAAGTTTAATGTGGCTCTCACTCGACTGCATAATGTGTCGTGACCGATGAAACATTTCCCGATGGTTCACACGGCTTTCTGTCAGCGCTGATGTAAAAGCCCTGGAGGCAGGGACCTGGGTCTGCCCTTTAAACTGGCGCCTCACTCTTTCAATTTGGTCCTCACCACAAAGGAAAAAAGCAAGACAGAGAGAACAAGGGGGAGTACAGAACAAATACAAAAATGTATTCCTAAGTTGAGTTGTCACGATAAATGAGGATCAAAGGGCGAAACGAACAAAAAGTATGTTAAGACTACATCATGGTAATCTCAATGTATATAATTTATATATGTGAGCAATGAAAAAATATATATATCAGTGCACTGTGTGGGCTGCTTCATACAAATGTTATATATAGTTGCATGAAAATAATGTCACTACATAAAGATTAGTATTTTTAAAAAGCAATCATGGAATTAGATAACACAGCTGAGAAATTTAAAACTATTACACAATGCTTCAAGACAAAAATGAGGCTTAATGGGAATAGGCCTAATAGCATTACTTGAAAGACATGTTTTAATATGCTTTAATATGTAAATATACTGAGGAGTTGCCTTGTGATTTATTCTGCTCATGATCATGATGTATGTCCTTGACAATATGACATACTGTGCGTGGGCCATATATTTCAAACTTCGTTTTTGTGTGTCAGTCTTTATCCTCCACCTGTTCAGTAAATATCAAATGAACAACTCATTTCAGAAAATTAGTACATTGGCTCCATTGCACATACTGACTCATTGTTATATACATGAAAAGTGAACAGGCGTTGTCCAATCGCAGCCACAAAGGAAGATAGAGATGCTTTACATGAAAATCTAATAGGCAATTTACATTTAAATTTCTACTGTCTCTGTTATGGGTGGATTTAAAAGAGCAAGAGCCTGCTTTTAATGCATCCATGCTGTCTCCATACACCTCTTCATCTCCTCCCCTTCTACATCACCCTTTTTCAACCCCCATGTCTCCCACAAGGGCTTTCATCCTCACCTTTAAGGGTACCCAATCAACCGCGGGCTGGGCATGGCTTCTATGGCGTTTCACACAGAGGCAACCTGAATGCCAAACAAAGGCAATTCATTAAAATATCTCCAGCAGAAAGCTCAGGGGTTTAAACTACTACATTAGCCTCTCTGCTAACACACGGCAGAGATCAAACCACAGGCATACAACAGAGAGATGTAGGTGCCTTATTCTGAAAACCTGAAGACTCCAGCAAGGAGACTGTCAAGGCTCACAGGGCCTCTGCTTTTGGTGGCTAGACAGACTGGTGTTTTGATTCAGAACACTAATGAAGATATTACGTAAAGCGGATGAGCATCTGTTCAGAACAATGAGTGGGTGGGCAGATGTGGCCTTTGATGGTTCCCCGTGTTACAGTCCAATCAAACAATTCCCAGTCCCCTTTATTAATATGACTGCTAATGATTGCAGCTCACCTCAGTCTGTAGCCTTTCAAATGAACACTGGGATATCGCTCAGTACCAGCACATTGAAAGGCCAGTGTGCAGTGTAAAGGTATGGCTGTCAGTTGTATGAAAAATCTGTCACCATAGGGATATAAGATGATGAGATGTCAAGGTGTCAAAAACAGTTGTGGCAGATGACAGTGTGGCTAACTAGCTCGTCCAAATACTAGAGTTTTAATAGCGAGTTCATATAAAGGTCAACAGAAATGCAATAAACTACTATTTTAGTAAAGTATCTGTTTGGAGCACACGGTGCCCATGACAGCACTGTAATACAATGTAACGTCCAATTTAGCAATGATCGTTGTTTACAACAGTATTTGTTCAAAGGTTATTTCACACAGTGAGCTGCTAAACAAATGCTGAGGAAAGAATGCAAATGATCAAGGATTAGCAAGTCAACTTAATGCAACAACAATAGTTCCCATATTACTATGCATTAATTCTTCCTCTCTGTACCGAGAAAGGCGAAAAAGAGTGGAGGGTGAAAAGCTACAGCTCCATAAAAATCCTACTTTACTGCATATAGAATTATACACCTTATGTGCATCATAAATGGTGGGTAATGCATCCATAGAAGTAATAAACCATGGAATATGGATGGCATATATTCTACCTAACACTATACTTCAGCAAGGAGGAAGTAAATATGGTAGTGTGATTTACAATACAAAGTATACCCATAAATTATCTGAATACTTAACGAGTTAAACACCGCACGGTTTGATGCACTGGAGCTGTAGTGCACTGTGGTTGTCATTTCAAAGGATAATAGTGAGTATGGTATGGCGTTCTGAACGTCTGACGCCTTGTGGACATGCTCTGCCATGTGGAGACACTGTGCACTGTATCATCCCCATTCTTAATAAAAGGCGATAGTGCCTTCTGAGCATAAGGAAAGTTATGGAAAATATCTCTCACCCAAGGACACAGCGCCAGATGTGCTAAGACTTATGGGAGCAATCATAGGTGGCCAAGGCTCTGGTGTGGGTCTTATTAAGTTAGGCTGCAACCCAGCACCTTCAACTTATTAAGCTGTCAAGAGTTGCAATGATTAAAACCAAAGAAAGGTCAGTCGCAGACCTTCAGCATTGTGCAGACCCTGATATTTGCTTTTAGGCCCCAGACCTAATGAAGATGTTTTACTTGATACATGCAAGGAAGGAGTTCTTTTGTGGCACCTTTTTTTCAAGCTCCCTTTTTCATCCAAGAGGGCTTGTAAAAATGTCCAATACTAGTATTTTTTCTCTCCCCACAACACTATCCTTTCTTTCCTCTTCCTCCCTTTTCTATCCTCACAGACTCCTTTTGAAATTAATTTAATCCATGACAAAGAGGCAGATAAATAGGGAGAGATAGAGAGTAAAAGAAGAGGAGAATAAGTGAGGAAATCAGAACCATGGGTAACTGCGTGCTGTTTTGCTCTATCCTAGTCTCTCTATTCAGCAGTTTTGCATAATATCAGCATGTGTGGGGATCAAAGAGAGCAGGTTAATGGGAAAGGGGCTTGGGGATAATTACAGGGAGGGGACAGGTCGGGGAGCGGTGGGTCCAGGTGGGGCCAACCCTACTAATATGCCTCCGTTATGCTGACAGCAGGATTCCGACGTCTGCCGTCGGAGATTAAAAAAAAGGGAAGCAGGGAGAAAAAAAAACAATCTTGGGGAGTTTATTGAGAGCTGTCATGGGTGTCCCTCAGATGCTAGGCGACGGTGGCCGCTCAGATTTATTCTCTTGTCATAGCTGATGATGCCATCCAGAGAGTGGGAAACTGGCAGATACTGGGGGAAGGTATGGTGGAGACAGGAAAGAGGAGACGGTGTCCAGTAGAGGGGTTGGGTTCAGGGATTAGAGCCCCTGGGCGGAGAATCAATCATGGTGAAGCGAGGTAGGTGATTTCGGATGTAGTATGTAGTCGGGATGGGGACGGGGGAATGATGTCGTCTTCATAAGCGCCACTCAGTCATAAGCATTTAAATTTTAGCCCTCATGGAGAGATTCAGTGCGTCAGCGGTGTCATTCTCGTCTCTTCCATGTCTGGATATCTCCAAGTCGCTTTCTATATACAGTACACATGAGTGCAGCAGCATCCACCTGCCGAGGTAGATATAAATGTGATTGTGCCAACAGCCAAACTATTAGTGTAGAGGTCTAATTTTGACATGCCTTTGACACCCTGTGAAATTTGTATCATTAGGAGGATACAGGGATGAAGCTATAAATGATGGAGAGAGGGCAGTGGGAGAGAAATAAATGAAAAAAGGACGATAGGGCAGAAAAAAGTGAATCTGTTTGAGTTCAAAGCATGCCCTTGACTTCAGAGGGGAAAAAGAGGGGGAGGGAATGAACGAGAGAGAGATCTGTCTGTTTTGGCAGCACACTTCAGGACAACCTGCAAATTGTAAATGACATATGTAAAACTGAGGGGGTCAGAAAAAGTTCTGTTTGGCTTCTGATGGGTTAAAGGAAGCTAGTTAGATAACTGACACTGCAAAGATGATGAAGGTTGAGTATGTTAGAGCACCAACCTTGGTGGGATGTTTTATTTCAGATGAAATAGTGGAGAATATATTCCACAAGAACGAGCCAGGTTTAATGAAGAGGTTGGGGTAAAACAATTTTAAGTACTGCAGAGCTATGCAGGCACCTACTAAATCCTTAAAAACAAACTTTCTTGCACTACAACAAGTGTTAAGTTAATATCCCTTTAGGTAATGGCGAAAGATACCGTATAAAGATATTACAGACATGACAAAAGTAGCTTATAATTAAAGGGAAAATTCAGCATGCTTTGTTTCAAATTATGATGTTGAAATGATCTGATTTTGAAGAATATACATCTTTACATGTTTAGTCTTCTCAACTTTACCACCATTTCTCAATGTGAAAAAACTTGTCAATGTGAAAAGGACATTCTAGTGACACGAGGCTACCGGTGGAGCCACAGGTCGGAGATCAGCCTTTCCTACAGATACCATAACCATGGCCGTAATTACCTCAATGACAGACCTAGCTTCAGATTTGCTCTTGGGACCAACATCCTGATCTATTCCTACCATGACTGCTGGCAAAGTCTGTTTTAAACCTGCCCTCCTGTCCGAGCTGTAAGCCCCCCAACGGTTTTAGTCACATGTCAGTCTAAACTCATTATCATATGTCCTCTAAACCTGAGACATCAGTGTGTGATGACTGTCTCAGTCGACCAGAAGACTGGAGGCTAAATGAGAGCTGTCTGCATTAGAAAAACATGTTCCAACCTCTTGTCTCTCCGATGCCCTCCGTGGAATCCATGCCCTAAATAGTGATGTTTTACCTGGGGCCTCATCCTCCCTGCTCTACCACCGTACCGCTATCCCAATAGGCAGACAGAAAGTGTTTAAAATACCTAGGTGAGGGGGGTGATGATGTAGACTTTGCCAATGAGGAAAACAAGTCCAATTCAGTGCAGTCAAATTGATTGCAGAGATTTAAAATGCAGACAATGAACATACACGTACGTATAGACAGAAACTTGTCGACACAGTTTAAAGAGGATCCTTGCAACACCGAATGTTTAGCTGTTCTTGCTTGGAGCTTACAGTATGCTGACTGTGCACTGATCCAATTCAAAGATTTCTGGCAGAAAAAAAGACTTATACAGCCTGTAGCTATCCCAACAGGAGCAGTAAGTGAATAACAATGTGCTACTGAGAGCCTCTTTAGCATCACATCTATACTGCTGGCTAGCATTGTGTTTGGCTCTTTCCTCTCCTGCGTCGCAGTAGACTGTTCCTAAGGAAAAAAAAAATCTTATCTGTCTATCTTTGTGATCAGTTACATGCTCATTATGTTGGATCCATCAACATTTTGAAAAGCTTGAACACTCTCTTTTTTCCCTAATAGTTCCCAGGATACACTCAACTGCAGTTGAAAGCTCCAGTTACCTGAAACAAATTGCCTCAAGAAATCTGAACTGCTCCTAGTCTGCAAACGTAAAGAGAGAGACATACAAGAGCTTCAAAACATTAAAGCACACAATACTCCTGTGTTTTCAGCCTTTTTTGAATTGTCCGCTTAAAAAAAGAAATAAAGAATAAAAAAGGAACCTTGTAGTCTGTGTGTGCATTCACGTAGAGTTTGCGCTTTGGGCAAAACGTTGTGTTTCACCACATCCCCCCCACATTCCCGCAGCATAAAAAGAGCTTTGACACAGCGGTAAGATAGAGTTTCACAGTGTGTTTGAGTGAATGTAATATGTTAAGATGTTACCAACATGGTTTCCATTACAGTAGAATAACAGATTCACATTTTGTAGAGATAAGCACTGAGGGGGCGTTCGGAGCATAGCCCGCTGTGACATACTGAGTATTTATGTCGACTGATGATGGGGGACAAAGAAAAAAAAATCAACATGGATAAGTAAGGCCTAGTGTATGATATATGAGGGAGCCAGAAATAAAGTATTGACAGGAAAAAAGAGAAGCGTTTTAGTGCATATACATTAGCACAAAAGAACCCCTGAATGGACCAAATCCCATTTTTGAATCCTGAGGCAACAACAAAACACACAAGCACAAGCAGACCACCCTGTTATGCCATACCAATGTGATATTTTTATCTTTACTGCTTCTCTCTCTCTTTCATTCTCACTCTCTCTGGCCCTTTGGCCTGTGCCATTTGAGGGTTTATCGAAGGCTGTGAAGCCCAGGTTGGGTTTGGATTCAGACTGCTCCCTACTGGGATAAGAAGATGGAGGGCTTCTGCCAAGACCACTGCTTACATCGACCCAGAAGAGCGCGTGTGCACAAAGATGTCTCAATCAGAGAGAGGCCAAAACACACAATGGCACACACAGAAACAGCAGTTTCTTTAACATGTAACAATGATGTGTAAATCAAATCTAAACAATATGTTTGGCAGAAGTTAATCAAAACCAATACAATAGTTTGCTTGAGGTCTGGGATTTTCTTCAGGTAACAATGTGAAACAACTCATTTCTTTTTTGCAACTGTGTGTGACAAATCCTGTCCATTTTGGCTGTGTGGCCTTGAGTATTTGTCAGGAAACTGAACATTTATTATCATCTTTTTCCATGAATATATCTTTTGTGGAGAATCAAATTCAGCTGGAAACCAAGTTGGTCAAACTGTGTTCCTCAAGGTTGTTACACAAGTTTGGCAGATGTAGCCTCTGCTGAAGAGAATAGCACAGCATAACAAAACAGATGAAAACAATAAAATACAGGGGTTTGAAATACAGTGCAGTCTGTAAGTATGGACAGTGACACATATTTTATAGTTTTGGCTTGGTGCTGTAGCACACTGGTTTTGAAATGAAGCAATGACTGAGGTTAAAGTGCTGACATTCAGCACTTAATTTGAGGAGGTTTACATCAACATCATGCACTGTGTGGGAGTCAATGACTGCCTGAAATCTATGACACGCAGAAATCACCAGTTTCTACACGGTTCATATGATGTGGATGCAAACAATCTAACCCTGTCGTTGTTTCATATCATATCCAAATGCTGGAGTACAGAGCCAAAAAAACCAAAATATGTAACTGTCCAAATAATGTACTGCATTGTATACTCACTGAAATCCTTCAGTTTAAGTAAATAAACGAAAAAGATCTCAGAGTTCACGATAAGTTCAGCTGTGGGATGCCAACAGAAAGAAAGGGAGATAAAAATAAAGATCCATTTCGTTTTCTCTCTCCCGTCTTTCCCTGTAACCTTCTTCCCTCCCTGACTCCTCTCATTCTCGTCTTCCACCTCCCATCAACTTCCTTACTACTAGGTATTGCTAAAATGATTAGCTGCCAGCAATCAGCCCCTTGCCAAATCAGCTTTGAACTGGTCAGGGCAGACTTATCACATGACGGCCAGTCCCCCAGCTGGCCTTGCACTGTGCGTTGGCAGGTGAGACCTGCATTACAGCTTGCATAATTCCCCAGATGGGTGCGATGAGTTCACAGCAGCTTTAGCAGGAACCAAATTGTGGGGATTGCTGACATATAATCGTTTTAGTGGGGTGAGAGTGTGTGTGTATGTGTTTGTGTATGTGTGTGTGAGAGAGAGAGAGAGAGAGAGAGAGAGAGAGAGAGAGAGAGAGAGAGAGAGAGAGGGAAAGAGAGGGGAGGCAGCCTTAATACAAATTAGGCTGTTCTTCGAATTCCCACACACACACACACACACACGACATGTAATGCATACACATACACACACGAAGTGAATGATCTACTCTTGAACCACACACGCATGCACACACGAGAATATACGCACACACAGACACATTCACACATACACAGAAGTGAGGAAGACAGAACGAGGTCAAACACAGAGGCAATAAAAGCTGTGGTGTCCGACTGTTGATCTCATCCCGGGTTCATCACTTTAAACAGGCTGAAACAACAGGAGAAGGATCTGCTGCCGAGCAGAGACCTTCCCAATTAGGATGAGTCATGCACAATGGCAGGGCCCTACACACACACACCCTCAGTCTGGCAGACAGTCTGTCCTATCAGAGGTGAGCATGGCCCCGGCAGCTCAGTGTGATGATAAGGTGGAGATGTTTGACCGGGAGGGGGGGGTAGTTGGAGAAATTCAGAGTATGATGGTAGACGTTGCCCCATTCTCTCACCCACCCACCCCCACCTGCGCTCACGTCTTTTCCTCCCCCAACCTTTATTTTAGCATGCGGCTGTTTCTGTGGTCTAACACAAGGCTTCGACCGCAGACACCCACTCCCAGTGGGACCACTGAACTGAGCACCAACCTCACAGCCTGGTCTGATGTGTCAAGAAGCAGAATCACCACTGACTATGAACCCTCTTGCTCTCTGTCTCTTTGCCTCCCTCACCCTCCTGCCCACCTCAGCTCTGCTCCCCACACACCCCTAGAGCAGCAGTCGACCGTGCTTTGCTCCCACTTTCACGAGTACCTTTTCCTTCTATTTCCACATTCTCTGACAGCTCCTCTACAGTAGATAACATATACTAGAGAGAGTGTAGAGAGAAAAGGGGAACAGTTGAATCTGGTATACAGAATAACAATGTCTTTTCCTGTAATAAAGAAGAAAAGATAAAAATCAGGGGAGTAACTATAGTTTTCACTGTTGTGGCCTGAAATGTAATACGGCATCCCCAATTACATATTTCACTACATCAAAGCACTTAATATGTGGAGGAAATGTTTCAAACTCGATCCCGTCTCTACTTAGATTTAGCCTTTCCAGCTCCTAATGCCCTGTGTCACATCAGCCTATGAGTGTGTGAGTCTTGTTTTGGCCTGCTGTCAGAACGAGTCTCCTGCTAAATAGACATATTCGTAGTGGCATATTTTTAGGCCTGGGGGGTCTTAGAGTAAAGGAAGTCCCTTTCAGTATTTAACCACTATTTTCACATCAAATGCGCCCTCCCCAATCTGTCCTCATCCTCTCTCTCTCTCTCTCACACACACCATCATGTGCACACACATGCATCAACGCACACACCTTCACACACAGACGTGCGCACACACCTGATCCTGACAATCATTGTGCCACTACTGATCTACAGTCCGTTGAGGTCACGACAGAATGACAGCTGTCACAGAGTCCCTATTACCCCCCCACGCAGCAGGGAATTAAAGACAAACAAACCTGCGGCCATAGGAAAAGGAGGTGAAATTGTGTGTGTGCGTGTGTTCACTGTGTATGTCCTTGTGTCCCTGTAGTAGAGTTACAGTGTGAGTAGGAGGATGCCATCATTCTCTTATGTTTGAGGGGAGTAATAAGGGCAGAACTCTGCTGTTTTTCCATTTCCTCTCATGTCCTTCTTCACTAGTATGATTGGTGCAGTAAAACTACTCCCATGAAGTCTCAAGTGCTTTTTGTCTGTGTATGATTTAAAAGAAATAGGGTTGGTAAATGTGCAGTCTTACACTGGAGCAAAATTTCAGTATCATTTTAATGGGTTTTATTGAGTTATCGAAGCACTACATATAAGTGCTATCCTGCACTACATGTAAGTGCTAAGAACTATCCTGAATAAAATTCTTAGAGGAAAAAGAATTTGCTTCAGTTCACTGTCTTCTAATAAAAGATTCCTCAAATTCAGTATGATACAGCCACCAATGAACCGTAACAAGCATTGTCCCATTTCTTCATCACATGAATCTTAAAATCACCCAATTCCTCTGGCATTTATGCGAGAAGTGTAATACATAGCAAGTCCTTCCATGCAACCTCACCTTCAGTTTGCGACTCAATGCTAACGGCATGGCCGCTCTGTAGTTTACATGTGTTCCACATCGTTTAGCATGCAGCCCAGGCAGAGTGCCACCATGGCTTTTAACCCCTGCTGGGGGGTTTGGTTGGTCCACAGCCCCCTCAAGGGAGACCATTGCTCTAATGGTAATTTAAGTGTAAAATCTGGTCCCTGGGAAAAAGGTCATTGAATCTGCATAAGCCCCTTGAGCCAGGCTTAGGACCCTGTCGGGTCGGCCTCTAAGAGGAAGGAGGCAGATAGAGACTAGCTCTTCTATCCCCCTTTACATCCATCTCTCTTGCTCTCTCATACATTAGGAAAACCCCCACTTCCCTTTTCAGCCCCCCTCCCATCCAAGTCCCTTGGCTCCGCAGTTTCACTTGGTGCTTGATCCATGTCTGTGAACAATAGTTAAAGATGCAATGGAAGTGGGGCCAGGGGGAGATCAGATGAGAGAGATTCTTCCTCGACTGCCCTCTGCATCCTAAGAGGAGACTCAATACTGACGAGATTGATACTTTAGTCATGTGTACTTCCCAAAGGCATGATATACACATCCATACACCACATTTATGTTCACCACACATGTCTAAACATAAAAACTCACACATGCTAGCATATGCACACTGACGTGATCGCCTTGTCCCCATGTAATGAATCCAGTCTATTTGCTAGCAGATGGGAAAAGTGCAGCTGGAACAAAACAATGTCAGTCATCTGTGGCACCGCACATTAGAGAGGAACTTCTGCTCGAATTGTAAGACTATAAGCATATGTTGTTTTGTCTTTTTGATTAGGGTTAGTCTTCTTTCACTGTGTTGCTCTACTTCAACTGCTGCAAGACCCAAAGGGGGGCTTTTCTGTCAACAGATGGCAAAATTAGCTAAGGGCAAATCACTCTGTGGTTCTTATCTACTAGTAAATATAAAGGCATGTAGAATGAAATGCAGTATCTGCAAATTAAACACCATGCACTAAAACAGCTTGTATAGAGAAACAAATATGCTCATGTAATTATCCACTTGTGGCACAAAGCAGAGAAAGCACAAATACTCTCGAAAAGAATACATTTTAACATTGCTTAGGCTGCAATATTAACCAAACATTTTATTCAAGTAGAGTAGAACACCACAATAACAAAATGCTTTTTAATTATAAAGAAACACACACACTCCTTTTTAGAGAGAGCCAGCATGAGAGAGAGACAGACATGAAGAAATAGGGGAAGTGAGGAAGAAATTAGGGGTGCAGTAACAGGAGGTAGGCAGTAAAGTTAAACCTTGAGTATGAACTATCGTCCATCACATGTCTAAGTTTGCGTCCATGCATGCAACACTTTTAAGAGCTAGGATAATCGTTAGGGCAGGGCGAGCCCGGATGGTGTTTTCAGAATCAAAATAGTGTCAGGCTTCATTTCCTCCTCCGCTGCAACTTAACAAAGAGGTATTTTGAAGCCATACAGGAGGCAGCCATGACAGTCCATCCCTGGAGCATTTTCCCCATATTTGAAAACATGTGGGAATGCTTTCTCTCAAACATAAAAGGATCAAGACTCCCTATATTCTAAAGGGAAACAGAGCTGCCTTGGCACAGTGTTAATTTTAACAACTTCTCCCTTTATTTGGTACGGCATTAACCTTGGGGCCGCTGGACCTCTTTTGAAGTGCTTGCTGCCTAGCATGAGTGTATCCAGAGTGAGGTCAGTAAGACTGTTATTAAGAGTTATTAATGGATAGTGGGCCCTGACTTTGAGTTATGACCCTAAGGTTTTTAACAGTACTCAGTTCAATATACAGTATGTATGGTTAAGCATGACAGAGCACTAACTTGTGAATACTAATGAAACAAGGCTATTATTGGTCCGGAATTCAATGAATATGGCTTTTGAGGCAAGATTTAAAAACAGTCAGTGCCAGAAGACCCTAACCCTAACAGGAAGATTGTTAAAGGGCCTGGGTGCCAGTACCGCAAAAGCTCAATCACCATCTGATTTTAAGCCAGAACCAGTGAGATATCTAAGCACAGTAGGGAGTTAAAGTTAGAGCTCAGATTAGACACACATTGCATCTCGTCAGTGCAGATCAAAAAAAAATACAATCCACTCTAATAGAATATGTGCTAAGGTCACTAATGTTTTGCCATTACATACTGTTACAATGTCTACAAGGTATAAAAATAAATAGAGTTTGGGACATGAACACCAATACACAGAGCTGGATGAAACATTCCACACCACCCAGAACCGGAGTGGAAAGTCAATGTGTGCGAGATCAATGCGACATTTGTAATGGATGACGATGGATCACTAGTTTAATATTACATCATGGTGGGACCGGCCAAACAATATCTCCAACGAATAAATGTTCAATTGTAATCTGTTCCTTAAAGAACTCTGCCATTGTTTATCTTCTCTCCCTCCAGCCCAACCCCACAATTGATTGGGCCTTCATTGAATGCTCAAACACAGCGTGCAACGATCGATCACTCCCAATTAAATGTGCAATACATGTTTCCTTTAATACCCACATCTCCAAATACCTCATGGTCATGGATACCTTTTTGATATAATAACTGATAGACATAAACACAAAATGTGGTGATGTCAGAAAAGGCAAACCCAACCTTTAAAATCAACTTGGACTTTGATTTCATTTTTTTCCTCTTCTCTCTCTTCTTACTTTCCCCCTTATTCTGTGGTGTTGTTGGCTTGACCTCTGCTCTCGACCCCTGACCCATGACCCTGAGACATCTGACCAGTCACCACTCAGGGGGAACAAAATTAATAGAAGCGCTGCTCGTTAATTGCATAAGGGGCCAGCTAAGAGATTCATCACCTCAGTCATTGCCATTGCTTTACTTTGACCCCCCTTCTGTGGTTTCCCAGAGGGCGTTTGGGGGCAGGCCCAGCTGTGCTTTTCCTATAACCCTCCCTGTGTTTGCTGTGTAATTATTCAGCATCAGCCCTTATTAATCAAGTCGATGCCCTTACGTTTTAAATGGAAATTGCGGGGATTAATACAAGCATTCATTTTGTCCAGGAAATCTTGATGGCTTTAGCCCACTAATCGAATTGGAATAAAGAGGCCACGGCAATGGGAGGGACTTGATTGAATTAAGGGACAAGCAAAAGCACACATTATACTGTATCCGCCAGCAGGGTCCTGAGCCCAACACTAGCACAAACACACAAACATAAAGGTCGCCGGCCATGGTCCACCATGACACTTTGAGTAATAAGTGCATAATGCATAAAAGTATAATTTGGCCTCATTAGGATTGATGATTCTGCAAATAAATGCACTGCTTACTGGGATTTTTGTAACATTAAAATTTGGGCATTTCCCTGCATTCATAATTACATAGTTACTTTTTTCTTGCTGTAGTTAAACACATGCTACCAGTAATAGTGCAGGTGCACATGTATACATTCCCATGTAGACACAAGTGCCCACTCACTCACTCACTCACTCACTCACTCACTCACTCACTCACTCACACACACACACACACACACACACACACACACACACACACACACACACACACACACACACACACACACACACACACCATCATATTTATATACCCACTCATAGATTCATAAATAAATAAATAAACCCCCTGTTTCTGTATGTAGTCAGTATTTCTGTCATTAGGTTACACTCTCTCCCTCTCTCTCTCACGTTGTTGCAGCTCCCGGGTCAGCTCAGACTGCTGAGAGTCTGACCATGATGCCAATTATCCACCAGCTTCCCTGCTGGATACATGACACCCGCCTTGCACAGTGCCATGCAGCTCCTACACAAATGTGCACACAGAAAGACATATAGAGACACATGTGCATGAATGTGAATATAACAAAGTGACACTGATGGTAGAGAAAAACATACTGGAAGACCTCTAAAGAACTTAAACATAGGGCATGCACCTCAGTAAAGCAGAATGATCTAAGAACACTTGTTTAGCTTTACATATGTGTCACTAACGGATTAAAACCATGGAGCAGGAAACAAGCAAAAAAACTCCTATCAGTATAATTGGGAGCATAAATACTGCCACAGATTTAGTATCAAATCCTCTGTCAAGACAACAAATCCACCATTTCTCTCCCTCTGTACCATTCCACCTCTCCATCATCACTCCTTTAACCATGTCCTCACTCCCTGCAACCCAGATTGACAGACAGATTAGATTGGACACAGTTGACAGCGGTGGAAGTAATCACATCCGGTGTTTGGCAGAGGTTTTGTTTGTGTAAAATGACACACAGGCCTCGTTCTCTCCCCCCCCTCCCTCCCCTCTCTCTCTTTCTCTCCATAAGAGATGCCATTGGCACAATCTCATAGGGCGATTACTATCAGGCCTGGTGGAGGTGTTCCAACATGTCATTTGTCTGTCATTTGTTTGTCAACTGACGACAGCTCCATGTCTCTCCAGTGTATTTGTGTAGGTGTGTGTGTGTGTGTGTATGTGCGCTGGTGAAAATGCACATTGTTGTATATTTCCTCTCCTTTTTCCTCCCTCCAGCAGCTCTCCTTCAGGTATCATCTTCCCTATTTGATATGGCAGTGACATTTTTTGACAGCATGTAGATAGATAAGATTTGTTGCGCCTATGAGCCATCTAGGGATTAGAAATGCACACTCCTTTTGGCAGGCGCTGTCTAGATAGCTTTCTCTTGGCAATGTGAGATTTAACCAAGCAGCTCTTGTGATTGCGATCTATGTACTGCTCCTTAGTTTTGCATTGACTGTGACAGGAAAAAAGCCACACACCACTTACAGTGCTGCTCTACAAAACTGTATGCATTTCCAATTAAAAGGATGAGAGGATTTTTTCATTTCCTTTTTACAGGTGCAATATGTTTTCATTGAGCAATAACTCATACAACAAATAACAATAACAAATAATATGTTTGGAGCATATTTGAGATATTATAAGCACTTGACCACAGTAACAACTTGAGGGCAACAGCTCTACTACAGCCTCCCACTGCCTACCTCAGTTCCAACGTTGTGTCATATCTTAACGATTTCTGTGTGTGAAAGTTTACACTGACCCAAAAACAGAACATCTTAATGCCTGAAATCCTAGCTAATTGAAGTAGAATTACACTAACTGACCCTTAGAAATACTAAACATCTGTTCAGCCTCATCCCCTCTATTCAAACATACAAATGGGCAGCAATGTTTTTCTGGCCAGCCCCTACTGTATGCAGATTTCGGGGGCTTTCTATTCAGAGTGTATTGGCCGATGAACAGTTGTCTCATAGCCTCTGTCAAATCAATCATGTCAGATTTGTTTAGATCCTAGCCCAGAGAGGGCCTGCGTGTTTATGTGAGTGGACTATCACAGCGAGGGATGAGGGATGTGCAGCAGAGAATCATGGCATTCACATATCCACAGAGAGCAGCTTATCAGTCATGTTTGGCCCAAGTCTTTGATGCTGCTGAAGTACAAATGTAACCATGTGGTTGTTGAGTATAGGAAAAGAAAAGAATAATGTATTGCAAATCAGCTGCATTTCCTCTACTATATTTTTTAGAAGGAAAAAGGCTTGAGAGGAAGAAAAATGTTGTTGTTTTTTTCCTCATTGTTTCCTTCTTTCCCTGTTCACTATGTGCAGAACATTATGGACAAAATACGATCATGCAGATCTCGTCTCTAAAGTATTATCTCATGCATATGAAAAACAGTGTAGCTTTAGTTCTCTTGGCTCTGGCATAACTCAGCTTCAGTCCTTGTTTTTTTTTTTTCTCAGGGGGCTAGTTAACCCCCACATAATCTGGCATTCCAACAGACTCTTCACTCTCATCCTCCTCAATGACCGCCATCTCTGTTGCGGCCCTGAAACATTACCAAAAAACCCAGCGTCACTTGGCCTGATTTATGGTGTCATTAATGTCAGGCTATCAGTGGACATGAGCGCATGAGACAACAGACGAGCCGCCCCAAAAACAAATAGTTTTGATTAAAGTCAAGGACATTCCGTACAGCTTTTCCGTAGAAAGGCATTCATCACATTTGATGTTGACCCTCCCTCCCTCTCTCCTCTCTCCCTCTGCCTGTCTGTCTGTTTCGTGGTGGAGGTGATGGTAAAGGCTGCAAAAACCAAAGGCTGAGCTAACATAGATACAGACAGCTTATGTGAGAGGGGTTATACAAATCGGTGTGTAATACAAAGTTGGAACAGCAGTGAGTGGATTAATTGAACACTAAAGGGATTACAGTGTAGAGGTTTATGCGGACAAACCGTGGGTCATAGATAGAGGGACAGATTTTTCTGTCAATGTGCAGCAGCAGTCTCTCTTATTTAACACGATTTGACGAGAAAACTGCTCCTACATCATCACGTGTCCTCTGAGGTCAGCATGTGCTATGTAGCTTGTTACACAAACACTACAAACTTTTGTGTTTGGCTTGTCAGCAGATACACAGTTCATGCCAAGTCTTTAATGTGACGCTCGGAGAGTTATAGTAATAAGATGATAACAGAAATTGAAATGCAGACATCGTTTACAGTTTCCTAAACCAAACATCTGTTTTAAAGTGACAGGAGAAGGGTCGATGTGAGGAGGATTCCAGAGACGATGGGAAAAGCACTTCAGCGCTGTTACTAACTTTTATCTCCCACCAGAAAGCTTCCCGTTTGTGTAAACAGATCCCAGAGTCTGCGTAGCTTTTCCTCTTTCCTGCCTCTCTGGCCCGGCCACCCAGCCCGCACCCCAGCCCACAGGACTCGACAATAACTCAGGAGGTCAAGGTTTAAGAGGAAAGTTTGAGATGAAATTATGAGAATTGAAAAAGTCCACAAACACATTAGCTAAAGAGGGGAGAAGAAAACAAAACTTAGCCTAGTTATTGAGGTGGCGTGTAACGCGCAGGCTAAACAGACATCACAACCTCAGCTGAACCTGATTTGAGTTGTATCTGTGCTTACCCATATCTAATAAAAGAGAGACTTAAGTTGTATTATTCTAATACATGAGTGTGTTATTCTAAGGCTGGCTGTTTTTTAAGTGCCATTTTGTCACAGCTTGGGAGGAAAAGTGTGATTTTAATCAGGGTAGCTTTAGGTGTTTTCCTTCACTCCAGATGTTCTGGCCCCCGCCTGAGAAAGCTTTTTTCACTTTTATTTCTTCCCCTCCAACGGAGACATAAGTGGAGGGTTATTGTGTTCCTCTCAAGGTCTCTCTTAAATGTCTCTCCCACTCAAATATTTGGACAGTCACAAGAGGAGAGAAATGTATCAGGTGCAAAAAAAAGATGCTACTTGGAGGTGGATGTGCAGATTTTCAGGAACATTTTAAACATGCACATTATGTCAGTGTGTCCACACACACACAAAAATTCAAATAAGCTTTATTGGCATGAACGTATAGCATCAATATTGCCAAAGCTATATATAAAGTACATAAGGACAATTAATTTCATACATTTCATTAGATAAAAAAATAAAACAGCAAAAGTTGTGTTTGTGTGTGTTAAAACAAACAAAAAATAATTCAAAATTAAAATAAACTATAAGTAAATAATAAGTAAATGACACAGTAACGTGTGTTATTACAATAAACACATACAAAGATACCCTCATGTAACATGCCAACAGTACATATGTTCCTACATTTAGACAGCAAATGATTGATTGATCCTCTGTAAACTAATAGTATCATGACATCATTAGTACATTGTTGAGTATTTCCAGAGCGCATTTCTCATTATGACCACGATGCCCTAAAAATGGAAGTATTGGATGGTTGATATGAGGTTACAAAATGACACCACTATTCAGAGGCCCCCTTTTATGAAAAAGCGGGGCTGTGTATGCATTCGTTTGTGTGCATGTGCAAGTTTAGGTCTGCCCCCGATTTAACAAGCCCCACATGTGACACTCAAAGAGGGTATGATCCCCTCACCCCTGCTGGGACCCATACAACCCTGGTTCTCATTGACTTTGGTTTCATGCTCGCAGGGCAAATGCAAAATGGCAATACAAAAAAGAAGAGAGGGGGGAAAAAACAGAGAAAATGAAAATAAACATAAAACGGAGGATAATACAGAAAAATTCAAGCCATGTGGTTCTCTTGCCAGTAAACAACAAGCAGTCCTGGTTGGAAAAAAAGAGGCATCCCAGGGTTTTAAACCTGCAAGAGATGTGTGTCTGTAAATGTTGCTACCTCTGTGAGGAACTGGAGACTAGAGCATTTAAGGGAAGTTATGCTGGCTCCAAGAGAAAATAATGAGTCCCAATGGTCCATCAAAAGTCCACAGTGCTAAAAATATTGTGGCAAACTTTCTTCTTGTTTTTTGATGAAAACAGGCTTGAAAAAGTCATGAAACAAACTGTTTTGTGTAAAAGGACATTTACAATGAAAACAAACAACAACATTATATTCCCTCGGAAATCATCCATATCTATTAGATTTGGCTGGTTGTACTTAGATCCGAAGTGAAACACTTGGCTGTGATTCAGTCAGAAATGTGTACCAGCCACCAAAGCAGTGGCATAAATCTTAAGATCAGCCTGTATTGATAGGGCCTTGGCTACCGATTTGGAAACACGTGTGCATATCCATTTCCCTGACAGAGACTGATTGCACATGACTGGGGAGGTAATAGAATTGTCTTTAAGGGGCCGGACGTCATTTATTACAAGCAGAAGGTAGGCTACACCTGCGGTGCGTCCCATTACTCCAAATATCATTCCTCCTTTTGTCAAGTACCTCCTCTTCTCTATCATGGCTTATGGCAATTTCGTGGAACAGGTCAAATATCTTGCAATAGCTGATCATATTTACTGATGAACACTTGAAAAGTAAAAGGATTCCAATTGTATTACTATTACAGAGTTCAACCAGTTCACTAAACTAACAGCTTTATTCAGTATTCATTCACCTGGCCAATTCAAGCCAAGTAATTCTAAATCATTTTAAATACTCACCACAAGCTCGCAGCACAAGTGTACCAAGTTCACATCACACGTAACACTCAGGTTTGTATAGCAATATATCGGCTTTCTTCAACACCTCGTACAGTCAGTTCATGACCTTGAAATCTAAGTTTCAGTTGCTGTTTGTTCTATTGTCTGGCAGGAGAAGAGATGACAGAAACTGTATAAAAACAGATGTTGAAGTGAATTTTCAACAAGGAATGAATTATGTTATTGTTTGGAATGTGCTCTGCAAGACTCCAACAACTGCCCTACTGAGATAAGCCAAATACCTGAAATTTAATGACAACTTAGTGAAGAAAAGCTCCTTTTATTTCATTTACTTGAAATTCTTCATCTATTGAGTTCTCATCATTAATACTGACGTACAGTGTGTCCCAATTTTCCCCCTCTCTCATCATCCTCTCTTTTCCTCTCCTCTGTTCTTTCCTTAGCTTCTCAAAGTTTCTCGCTGGAAGGAAAGCAGCAGTAATAAAGACTTGGGAAGTACCCCGGGGAACTTATTATGTCGAGAGAACTAACAGCACAATGTTTCCTGCATTCTGCCTACCTGTTGGACTGTCTGCCATTGATCTGGGAGGCAGGTGTCAATATAGGAAAAGAAGGCAAGAAATCATTATCGTCATAAAATTGCTGTTGTAACACATGCATGCAGAGTACAACAATACAAGGAAGTGGGTAAATGAAATCAGTGCATTTTACAAATTACCAGATAGAAAACTCCTGAGAACAATGACTCATTGTCACTTTCCTCCCCAGATCGAATAATTAAATTATTAGAATTTTATGTCTAAAATGTAAATCACCTATGAAAGAACCTAGGAATACTTAAGGGATTCTCACTGTTGAGCGGGATAAGCAAATAATCAAAGCCACAGTGATGTGGGCAATTTAAAATAGGCATTTATTGCTTATTTGATACAACAGGGGAAAAAAATCTATCTAATTTGTGTCTACTCATGCAGTGTTTATTGTTTACTGTATTGTGAATTGCTAAGCACAAAACACATATTCCTATGTCAATTCAAATGTACAAATTATATTAATATAACATCAGTAATTACAATCATATTTGTCCCTCTAAAAGGGATGACCCCGCACTGCTTGCTAAGCTAAGCTATCAATTTTAGAAATGCAAATCCAGGTAACATGTCTTCTTTTATTCCTCATTCCATATGGTGCACCCCCATTATTACACCGCTGACATTCCCTTCCTGTCCTTAAATTAACATCTTATAGCCTATTAGCCGAAGCTTTGGGGACAATAGTGCCTGTCGACAATGCTTGCATTTTACAATGCATACATAGCTATTTGAATACCTAATGTTGAGAAAGACGAACGCCTGAAAAAAGTCAAATAAAACATGGACCTCGATTCTCTTTAAGTCGGATTTTCTTTTGATTTCTGGGATGAATTCCAAGTTTAGAAAAGCAACTGCAAGGGATGTGTTAAAAGTAGTAAAATTATTAGCATTTCCACTAATCGGATCCTCTCGTGATGTGTGTGGTTTTAAGTGTCTGGTGTCTGTCTGCTGTAAATGAACTGAGTAAATCCCTTCTGTCTGTAATATTTAAGTCTACCCTTCATCTATAAATGGAAACCAACAGGAAACTAGTGAGCAGAAACTTTCTCTTAGAGAAAGTTTGAATTTGAAGCTTGACAATTAAAACATGACCAATCATCTATATGCTTTTCTGCTCGTTTACGCTGCATTCAATCTATCCTCTCCAGTACTGTAGCACTGTGTTCTGCACATGCTGAATAAAACATAATACCATCATGAAGCCACTAGGGGTGTTTTGAGGCACAGACAGTATTAAAGCAGTCAACCTCAAAGGTGAACATGTGCACACACACACACACACACACACACTCACACACAATACCACAGTGACCACTGTCAGGCCGTTTTCCCTCTTAATAAGGCTTTGTCTTTAAGGGGGCTTGGAGGACAGGAGGTCACACAGGGTCAGACTGAGGCAAGGTCAGCCTACTCATCAGAGTTGTGCAAGGAAGTCTGGAGCCAATGTCAGTCCAAATCATATCTTTAAGATGCAGACAGAAAAGAAACAATGTGATTGTGTGTGTGCCCACAGAACGGTGTGTAATTGTTTGTACAGTAAGTATTATCTGAGCAGCTGCATGCTCTGTAACTCTCCCCTACTTCTCATACTCTACCTCTGCTGTCTCTGTCTGTCTCTTCACCACCTTGACAGTCACATGTTAATTCTTTAATCCAGCAGCTCATGACGTGTTAAAAACACGAAAGGAGACGGCTACCTAATCGCTCACTAATAGTAACGACAAATACCTGTCCCTGTCACCCGACGGGGAGGGGGTGGAGACGTGGAGGCGGTTGCAAGGAACCGGTAGTCGAACACATGGTGGAACACACATATACTCCCACACACTCACATCCTCCTAATTACCCAGGTCACTGGCTCAGTGGAAGAACACACACTGACTGGCCTTTTTTTCCTTCTCTGTACTGAGACTGAGGCTCCTGGCTGTGCCCTGAAAATACACTAACTTAGTGTTCCTGTCTCATTTGGCAACAGGGCACCCACACAACTCTCTATTCTGGGAGTGTCATTCAGAAAGGGTAGAAAGGGGGGAGAGGCTTATTTGGAAAGTTCTCTATGTTGTGCTGTGTTGTGCCTGTGCGGTCAGACCAGTCAGTGTCTCTAACTTCAATAATTGTGATTTATGCCCCAGACTTTCGTAGCATGTACATTGATGAGTCCTTGCGCGGCATCGACGAGTGACATATATTTTGTGTGCTCTGAGTGACCTGACCTGTCCACGAAACACCGACATACTGGTCTCTCCCCATTCATCTGCTGTTGTCACACACACACACACACACACACACACACACACACACACACACTCGAACTCAACAAACAGATCCGTGTGTCTCCAAATTTGCCAACGTGTAAGGCAAAGTGAGATATCACACAGTTCTGAGAGCAAAAAGGCAGAGATGAAAGCTTATATCAACTAGAATATAGAGGTACAACTCAAAAGAGAAACTAGGGCATCAGATGCCCCTGTTCTCTGATACATGCAGTGGTGACACTAACTTTTTCCCTGTGTTGATTTTGTCCTTGCTGCAGGATGCCTTGGATAAGAGTGTTGTATTCTCACAGGAGGACTATTTTAGCTAGTCTAAACCTCGAGTGGAACACTGAGTCTAATGACCAGGAGGATGGAAACAGAGGAGCGACCTGGACAAATAGTAGAATATATTTGGAATTTTTACAAATCCTCTGTGATTTATTTCGTTGGGTACGTGATGCTCAGTTTTGGGGAAGGGCAACGCTAGACAAATTAGACATTTCAATAGTAAAATAAAATGCCTTGTGTTCAATTATATTAGAATAAAATCAGTATTATTGCCGAAACAGTTTCCTGTGTATGACTAAAAAGCTGTCAAATATTAAATCCTCTAATCTAGAATTTGGTAGATGTTAAAATAGAGTGTGGATTGTAACATAATAATGCATATGAACTAAGATGAGCTCTTAGAGAACACTGTAGAACTTGAAGAAATCTGTTATGCTGTGCTGTATCTTTATTTGCATATTTACTGTTATATTTTCTACTCAAATGTCTTCAGTTTGGATTGACTTGACTATATTATCAGTTAATGACCTAATATGTATAGTTTTTACAGAGTTTCCAAACCAGATGAGTGAAGTTATGATATCATCCAGTCTTAGTCAATCTGTCGATCTGGGAGTGACAGCAATTATTTTGTTTAATTTCAGATTGCAGATTGTACCTTTAAATTAATACCAATAAAAATATTTTTGGTTTTCTTTGCTTTTTCATGAGGGATTAATGTTAAAAGAAATCTGCATACGGAGAAAGTGGTATCTGTTATCAAGTTATCTGTAAAGAGGTATACTGCAAAACATACAAATTCATACAATGCTTAACCTACAATGTTTATTCAGAGCATAATGTGTACACTTGGAAAACTGAGATGCTGAGAGGCATCACTTTTATCCACATGCTAGCATGACAAAACCTGCATCTGAATCAAATGAGGGGGATTATGCATTTTATCTACCTGCAGCACATAAGAACGACAGGCCAAAAGACACATGACACATATGGCAGGTGAGGAGGGTAAGGCTGATTGATCCCTTCTTCATCTCTAAAACGACTGTTTTTCCGCAGGAGACAACATTCAAACTTGTACAAAGCATTTCTCCTCACCTTGCATAAACAGCTTTAGGGGTAAAGAAGGGACAAGAAAAGGTGTTAGGATTGTGACACAAACTATGTATGCAAGTGCGCATGCACATAGACACACGCAAACACAAACCCCATACCCCCACACACTCCTTTGTAGATCTGATTGAATACAGAATCAAAACAAGACGGTTTTTAAAATGGTGTCTCTCAGACAGTACTTTCTACATCACAAAGAAGGAGGCAACACAAAAAGAAAGGAAAAGCTAAATTGAGTTTGAGTCCAAGGTCAGTGTGAAGCTGTCTGAACAAAAGTCGGAGATCTCCCAAAAAATATCTATCAACTTACAGAGAAGGCGCCCTTGTCCCGACCCCTGCAGAGTTGCTGGAAAGATGGTTTCCTGTAAAAAGTTTATCCGAGGGTATGGAAGATTAACGAGGGTGTTTTCATTGGCTGCTCTCTAGTTGTCTTGCAGTACTTAGAGGTGATAAGATCAGAATATTTATCGAGCCTCTTCTTCAGGTCATTTGCTATGTTAATTTTATGAGCTTGATGTTGCCTTTGTTTCGCGGTCATGTGTTATTCTTCCTGAACCCTGGAGCAGGGGGAAGAAACGGGGATTTGTATACTTAGCATGCAGTGTCTTCAAATTAGTCACCCATGCATAATTATTCATGCTGTGCAGGGGGGGGATGCAGTGGAACAACTAATTCTACTTACTCTCTGTGAAAATTTAAATCTATTATTTTTCAATCAGATCAGCCTCTTGTTTTCACACCTTGCTTTATTCATTGGGATAATGTATCATTATGAGACAAAAGTGTTCCCATACTGATTTCTCAGGGCAAAGAGAAGCCATGGGTTGATTTTTATGCTGAGACAAAATCTGTATTTGAACTGGATTAACATCAACCAATGATGAGATTAACCATGCATTCAGAGCAGCTGTAGAAATATGCTACTGTATTGGAAACTGTCCGTTTAGATTTTGTAGATGCTGCAGTAAATTGTTCCAATCAGAAAGAGGGATAACTAAAGATTGCTGTATATTTATGGGCAAAGCTGTAACTCTCCACTTGTTCCGACCACTGTCAAGTTCATTACATGATTGAGTTGAATGGATTGAAGCCCATCAAGCCTTGGAGGACTCCTATGATCATAAATCAAACAGGGAGGGTCAGGACATCAGGACAGGTCCAGCGGCATAAGCCAGAGCATCACTGAGTCCCGCTCAGTTCCCCATGAAATATCCATAAAAAGAAAACATTTAGCCAAAGATTAGATGATATGATGATGTGAACTCAGACGTATGTGGATACCTACTACATTGATAAAGCTGTCTGTGTGAGAGAGAATCCCCTATCATGACATCTGTGGGTTATTCATGGGAAATTACATTAATCTTTCAAAATGTTTTAAATCCCACCCTCCCTCCCTCTCTCTTTCTCTATCTTCAAGCACTCACCATTAATGCCTATATCAACCGCAAGAGCCAATTGTTAAAGAGAGGTTCTAAGTGCACAGCCAGATCGATATTGATAATGTTTAAAATGTGGTAGGAAAGAGAGCAAGAGTGGGGGAGAAAGAGAGAAAAAAAGCGAAAGGGAGACATAAATCTGCACGCGTTGAATAGGGGAGAGCAGCTGCAGTGGCCTCCGAGCTGTCCCCTTCACCTCTTTGGAAACATCATCAGCACTAATCAGGGCCCTGCTAAAGAAAATGGCCCTGCTTGATTTACACTTACTACCCTCTGCTGTGTAACTGAGAGAGACAGAAAAAGAGAGAAAAAAACTGTGGGAGAAAGAGGATGCATGGAAAAGCGACTAAAAAGGACAAGTGAGAAAATGAAGGGGGGTGGGACACAAGTTGGAGGGCACTAATAATAGCAGACATATAAATGTGGAGAGCCACATTCCTTCAAGGTCAACCTCAGGTGAAGCAAAAGGTTGTATAAAGGCCATGCTGGATGACGGTCATGTAGGCCTCAATGAGAGTCAATAACACCTCCCAGTCTGCTGTAGACGTGTGGGGGTCGCCCCTGCTCTCACATCAATTCGCTAGGCATGGACCACGGCAATAAAAGAGATGGAGAGAGACTTAGCCAGAGAGAAAGGGTGAGAAAAAAGAAAATGTACAGGCAGATTGTGAAACAGCTCGCCTTTCAACTACTAACTGCTTTTCATGTAAATGTCTTGGACTGACACTTCTTACACATCCCAGCCCCTACCACCCCCCCCCACCCCACCGCACACACACACTCCCTCTTTCTCTCCATCTCTTATACTCCAGTATACTCTGTGTCAGCAGAAGAAAAAAAGAGAGGGGAAGGCAAGGGAAGGGGCAGGAGGAGAGAGTGAGAAGGGAGTGAAGGAGGAGGGAGAAAAAAAAAAAAAACAGAGAAACAGGAGAAATCAGACTCTCGCCGGGGTTGGCGAAAGGTCAGTCCTGACAGGCTCGGAGGTTAAACTGCCGAGTTAAAATACTGTTCATTATCCTCTGCAGCCTCTTCCCAAATTCCCCTCTTTTGTGTCACAGTCAGTGCCCAGCATCAATGTTCCCCACCCCAGGATTTATTAGACATTGTTGAACAGCGAGAAAGGGGACCTTTTCTGTACAATAGTAGCAGGGATCCTATGGCAAGGACAATACTGCTGCCAACACAATTACAGAGTCTGGCTTGAGTTATAAGGGTTGTAGGACTGACACTGTGGTGTGTATGCGTGTGTGTCTTTCTGCGTGCAAGTACAGTAGGATGATAAATCCAATCAGCATGTGGTACATTAAAACTACAGTTTGTTTATGTTGACCTGACCTGCAAAAAGCATACTCAAAATGAATACAAATAAATAATATTTTACATTTCTGCATATTTAAAGCAACCTTATTGCAGTGCAGGAAATTTAATTAGTGCACATGAAAAGAACAAAGCTGGGGAATATCCATAACATGAATTAGGCTGAATCATATCATTCATTACTCACCAGAGAGCAATGAGATGTGACACATGGCAACAGACCCCTGCCTGAACCGGACAAATTAAAAACACTAGTAATTAGAGCTATGCAAAACATGTTGTAAGTTTATTACCTGATTTATGTGGCTTCCTGTTTATAAGGGCACAGTGAGCTGGCTATTCATCTTCCGCCTAGCATGCTTAAGATTCAGAATGGGTTTAAATGATTTATTAAATGAATAAACAAATAAATCACCTCACACCTAATTTCCCTAATGATATTAGAAATGACTAACTGTACAAATTGTGTAAAATATAAGCTACTATTAACCTGGAGCACCTTTCATTTCAGGGGTGCAAAACGTCCATCCATTTTCATTTGTGCAAAAAACAATAACATGATTAAAGATTTGACTCCTGACATTGATTCCACAAATAAAACACTTCACTCTCTTTGCTTAATAGAAGAGGGTCATACACCCAGTGTTGTCAGCAATATGACAAAGCCGCCCTATAGAACAGTCACTTCATGTGAGCCAGAGAGAAGTTTACTCAAACAAAACAAACCACCTAAAGTGCGCACGCTTCCCCCAACTCCAAACTTTCTTCTTATTCTGTTTCTGTTACAGTGCTCGTTCTGAATAACCCCGACCACCGTCTGAATTGTATATTTCTATTTAAAGAGACATACTGTTTTCATCTTTTGCCCCTCTACTCCCTAGGGGAATGAGTGGAATATAAAAAGCTAGACTTTAAATAACAAGAGACTGCCATCAGTTCCCCTGCTAGTCCGCACATTAGCCTCGTCTGTGAGTGAGCGTCTGACACCTACTAAAATGTTTCAGCTCTATGTGCGTATAAGAGCATAAATAATTCAAAATTAATCCCTGCTGAGGGGGACTACGGGAATCATAAATTATCTGAGTGTAGTCCCCTAATACAGTCCCAGGATTGGAACACCTATGGTAACAATCGAGCAGAGGTGCTCATTACACCTTGTGAAGAGATATCTTAACCTTTGAATATTACTTTATTTGAACACATGATGGTTGCTCGTATTAGTTGCTCAATGTGAGTGACTCAATATTTAATACAATGCAAAAGCTTACACTGTAGTGTATATGAAGTATGGAGGAAGATATCACGGGGTAATTCTAAATTGTAAATAGGTGCACAGTAACCCATATAATTACCCTCAAACACCATGTATCAGCTCTTTTACATTTTAATTACATACCCAAGACAACTACAAGACTAAACACACTTCATTTTGTCTAGTAGATTCATGCCCAAGAATCACGAACTGATAAAGCCATCAGCTCATGTAAATATTGTATATATGAGGGTAATATGTAGATGTGTGGAAACATAAATGTCTTCATAAAGAACGCAGAAAGCGTGAAAACAAAAAGAAGCCTGGACACCCCCATGGAGATGTTTTGTTGACATTTACAACGAGTTCCTCAAAAGGTTTGCCCATCACTCTGCGGCGACTCCAGGCTGCCCAGGAGGCAGTGATGGATGGCAGGCAGACAACACACTTAATCAATCCCAGCAGGGATGGAAATATTAATGCCAGGTAATTGAGAACACAATAGCGAGCACTATCATATAAAGAAGGTACATTTAGACACGCTGACATCTGGACACTGAGACATGGAAAGAAGTGGTTTAAAGTTGTACAGTAGATGTGATATTAACTAGACCTAGACAGTCCATTTAGAGACTGAGCATGAAAAAGTCCACTTTCAGACAGATGCAGCTACGGATACACCCATCATCCTTGAATTAAAAATAAAAGCTGGTAGTGCATGTTCTGTAAACTGGCAATGAATCACCTTGTATATATTTATAATATGAAAGACTAACACATTCACAAGTAGAGATGAAAATGCCAGTCTAAAGCATATCAAAGCTATATTAGATGTGTCTACTCTCATGTAGAAGGAAGATGTGAAAACACAAACTGATCCTCAATAAAAAAGGACTACTGTAGCGGGTAAAAGAGAGTGGCATTTGGTGAAGGGAGGGGAAAAATATCCGATTTAGAAAGTGGTAGGAAATATACATATCAAAGGAAAGACATGGAGATTTCCTTTGCCTGTGCATCCTATCCATGTATCCCCCCCCCCCTCCACTCCGTGAGTGAGCTGAGAGGGGTCTGTTGCAAATTCTCAGGTAAGAGAGCCAGAAACCTACTTATGATTCTCTGGTGTTCATAATCCATAGGTTCTATCAGCAGATTACTAGAAATAAAGTGTTGGGAGAGACGTAAAGCAGGACTCAGTATGCCAGATGAGACAATGTTGGTTTCAGTCTGCACTTCACTCCAATGTACATAATTAACAGCTTGTGTTGAGCTAGAGCTAAGACAAAAAATGTGGAGGGGGAACAGTTTAAATCTTCCCAGCAGGATATAGTAAAAAGTAATTTATGTTGCAATATGTCATAAATATCCCTTGTATCCAGTATAAAACCTATATAACATTAAAACCCTAAAATATATTATTATAGAATAAATCTATGAATTTTCATTAAAAAGTATATCACCACACCTAATAGCTTGATCTCTTACTCTCCCAGTCTGTCTCTAATTTCCTTTCACTCTGTTTTCTTGACTTTCCACCCTCTTAAGCACACCACTGGATGTGTGTAGGGCAATTCATTCGTCACACGGCTTTACCCATTAGAGGCGGACTGCTAAATGCTTCACCTTTTGATTTTGAGGAGGAGTACAGGATTTGTCAGGGGAAATGGGAAGGTGCTTTATTGCTCCAAATTTCATCACAATAAAGGCTTATGGGGAAGGTGGCACAATCGTTGCCCTATAAATGTCTCTGTGTAGATTACATGCTTCTTCCCCGACTAATCCTGGTAATTGATGAACTTCTATGCTGACGAGTTTTTTTATATTATTTTGTAATTTGTTTATTAATTAAGATAACACTTATTTTGGGACCTCAACCAAGTAAACACGATTATGTGCTCTGCGGGGTGAGTGTTCAGTGCGCTGACGTTCCCAAAGCAGCGAGCTGGCTGGCTGGCAGGCTGCTGCTGCCAGGGAATGTCTAATAGTCTTCCACTGAGAAGTTTAATTCATTTGCCATAAAGCTAAAAATAAACACAGTCACACTTAATTGGGCTCTGAATGTGAGCATTATTGAGTTGTTGACAAAAAGCAAGACCACAAATTAGAACCAAGGACCAACATTTAAACAGCTAAAACACTGTGTTAAGCACATGGATTTCAATTTTGTGTGTATTATTTATTATGAAAAGGGGGAGATAGAGCTATAAATACTGCACAGCAATAATGATGAGGCTTTAAACATTGTGATTAATTTCTAATAACTATGGGAAAGCAATAACAATTTATTTATTAACAGCTGATCATGAAGATAAAATTGTGTAGCGCAGTACATTGAATATATTGCGTTGATTATATTGTGTCAATTACTAATAGCAGATAATTATAGCATTCTGCAAACATTAACAATGTTTATATCTGTTGAGTATTTGTCTTGTGGAAAAACTAAGATATCATTGTGAAGTTTATTTTATGAGACGATTCAAAAGGTTTTCTCTCTTGTATACTATCACGGGTTACAGTCCTGGGATGAAACATTTGTGTATCGTTCAAGTTTATGATGCAGGGAGACTTTGAGGCAGGATGGGGGAGGGTTAGGATAAGAGAGAGAGAGAGAGAGAGAGAGAGAGAGAGAGAGAGAGAGAATCAAAAAGATTTCCATAAAAAAGTGGAATAAATAAGTGCCTGAGATACAACAATTTGGATTTACATATATTATCCAGCTCTATCTCTTTGGGATATTTTACAGTCCTGATATGCGAGGGGGAGCTGAGAGATAAACTAAATATGACCTATGCTCTGCAGGCTCAGCCAGAAAGAGCAGACGCCTGTAAGAATACTCAAGGAGCAGAGGAAAGGTTGAGAGGATGAGGACAAAAAGCCAGGGGAAGGAAGAAAAATGACACTAAAAGGGAGTCACGAACTGATTGATGTTCTGCTGTATTTGAAGATCAGTGGCAGCCTTGTGGTGGCAAGCACAGAGGTCAGCGAGTGTGTTTGTGTGTGTGTGTGTGTGTGTGTGTGTGTGTGTGTGTGTGTGTGTGTGTGTGTGTGTGTGTGTGTGTGCGTGAGTGCGTGTGTGTGTGTGTGCTTGCGCTTGCTTATTAGGGCGTGCAGCTTTCTTTGTCGGTTTCACTGTCTGGATTGTGCATGTACACGTGGGTGTGTGCAGGAACGTGTGTCCAGATTTGCTCTCCTGCTCTCCCACTATCCGTCTCTCTCTCTCGCTCCATTGTAGGAGACGCGACTCCTCAGTCACTGGGTGGCTGGGGGAAATCAGATGTGAGCAGAGAATAACATGCTCGATTTGGCCTGGCAGTGGAGCCGGGGCCGGATGAGAGGGGAGCACCATGATGTATCGACCCGTTTGCCAGCCGGATGTGGGCACATGGTGGCGGCCCTCTCTCTGCCTGTCAGCAAATACTTATTTTTCACCCAGTAGGAGTAGTGGTGTAAGTCGTGTGTGTCTCTGTGCGTGTGCATTTGTGTGGTCGGTGAAGGGAAAGGTGTGCGTGCTTTTGTACGTGAGGGGCGTTTTACTGTGCAATATACAAGTGATGTTTACTTAGCATTTGGTATGATTGTATCATTTGAATGCCCATGAATAGAATATGTGTGTGTGAATTTGTGTGGGTTGTAACTGGAGGCGGGGGGGCAGACATCGCAGGCGCAGCTGTTGCGTCACATGGAGGCATGGAAGCTGGCTGTTTCATCTCGTCACGGCAAACGCCCAAGCTTCTGCCTCTAACAAACAATTCCACACGAGGAACAAGTGGCTCTAACAAGAATCATTACACGTTTTGGCGTGTGTGTGTATGTGTGTGTGTGTGTGTGTGTGAGAACGTGTGCATTTTTGTGAGCTGCTGTGTGTGTCATGAATTTCTTTGGTGCAGGGGTTCACCGCCCTGTGCATGTGACCCACATCCTCAGCAGATTTTACTCCGTTTGCCCTCATCAAAAGACAGAGGACACACAGCTGTGGCCAACAAGAGAAAAACATGGAACTCTTCCAAATACGCCACATTGCTTTCTAACCTCCAACCTCTCACTTCAATTCACTTGTTGTGTGTGTTTAATGAACTACAGTGAGCCGTACTGCTTTCAAAATCCTACTATTTTATATGATATAGAAAAGTGGGGAGAGAAACAAGTGAAAAGGCATACTTCTAAAGGAAAATGCACAAAATATTATTACCCTCTCCACTCCCTTCCTCAGCAAAAAGGGTTTCAATTGAAGCCCAAGAACCTGGTATCGCCATCTAGCACCACATATTGGCAGCATACAAGGCAGCCTGAAGGTTTCAACACATTCACACACCACACACATACACACACACAAGCACAAGCCTCCGCACTAAAGACCTCTTTTCAGCTCGCGTCGAGGGAAGTGGGCTGGGGAGGCCCTTTGATGTGGGAACACCGAGGTCAGAGAGAACAGTCTGTGCAGCGCTAAATTCCATCCCCCACAACAGTTCCTTTTTCACTTTGCTACTGGCTTCGGTTTGTGAAGCCTGTCTTCAAAACAAGTTTAAAAAAAGAATTTTGCACAGTGAATATGTAGGAGTGCAGAATGGATGAATGCCATGTTTCAGGCTGTAGTCACCACATTCCCCTTAAAAGTCTGCAGTCTGTTGTATTTAAGGTTTCCCCCCTGTATACACTTATTGGCCTTTTGTTTCTGGAACCAAGGGAAAACGCAAAAGGTCTAACCAGCTCATAAACTATTCTCAAATGTCATGTCTTATTAGACGCAAATGGAAGGAAACGTTTGGCTCACTCAGCCTGCCGAGTCAATGAATTTGTCAAAATTTTATGATAATTCATTCAATTACTCTTTAGACATTTAAATGATGTGGGGAGTGAGGGAGGAGGTGATGAGGGTCAGTTGAAGAGAGAAGAGAAAGAGAAGAAGAGGGGGAGTGAAGGAGGGGGAGGAGAAGAGGGATTGGGGAATAATCCTGCTCTTGATATTACACTCCCTCCAGAGGCCTTTTAAGGGCTCCATATCACAGTGTGAGGCCTCCTAAACTTCTCTCCCCCTACTTACAAACTCAGCAGCCAGTCCACCCCCCTCTCTCCAAACACCTCTGTTCACAACTTATTCGCCTTACACAGACTGTACAAACACATCTATTGCTGAACCCCTGTAGTAATTATAACACATGCATATTTATTCGAAATATTATATCTGGTTTGAACACAGTATTTGAAAAGATTCAACCGGGATGTCGATGTAGGCATTCACATTAATATACAAAAAAACACATTTGGACATTTTTTTCTCGTCTTCCCCTTTCGTTTCTGGGAGAACGACAATAAAAAGGCCTGCTGCTCTTCTCGACCCTTGCCCTCTGATCCCTGAAGGTCTCCCACTGCCTGAGCTGGAGGTGGAGGAAGGAGAGGTGGGAATGGAGGGGTGATAAAAGGCATGGATATGGTGGGGCCCAGAGAACAGCTCCCTCTGTCAGACCAGCTGAGGCTGCACCATGGGTAAGCTCCCCCTCTAGTGTTCACTGGCCTCTCTCGTGTGTTTTCCTACTCCCACAGAAAGACAAGTTTTCATTCACTGCCTAAATGTGTTGTTAATTTAAACACAGACACTCATTGTAAATTCAAATGGAAATAACTGGTACAAAAGATCTGCTTTCATTCAAATGTCACATGCTACAACAAGTGTCCACAAGATGCTCCACTGTCCATCACTAGAGTGCACTTCAGTTGGGTACAGCTCAAGTGTAATACAGTCAAGTTTCTAAAGATTTTTAGCAGATAATAAATTTCATTCTCACTCTCCTTCTCCACCATGCTTTTTCCTGTAACTAAAGGTATCACAATGAACTATTATGTAACCTCAGAATAACTAACAAGTAATAAGAAAACCACTGACGAATTCATTTCTGACATTTGACACCACACTCTTAGCATACAATTAGCATCAACTTACAATTAAATTTGCCTGTGTGGTGACGTTGCCTGGGCAGCTTCTTTCTCTCACAGGATTGGCTTTTGCTGTGAGCAGTCACAGCATCTGGTCACTATTGCCTCATAACCAAGCATTGTGTTTCACATTCACATCTAAGCCATACTAGTGCCTCCTATTCTATCTTAGCCACGCCTGAGGGCATGCTAATTACCTTCTCTCTCGCTCTAAATTAACCAACTTTCACTGGGACTGTCGCCACTTTCAATCCAGCATTGATAGCAGACGGAGAGGAGGGAGTAAGTGAGAGAGAAGGAAAGGGAGGGCGGAGCAAAGGGTGAAAATAGAAACAAACCAATAATCTTCTACACTGCCTCCTAAACGAGAGCCACTCTGTCCCTAATGTAGACAAGTCATTTTGTACAAGCCGTTAAAGCCCACTGGGCCAGGCGACCATGCAGTGCAGAGCCGCCTGTTTCAAAGATCTTTTGCAATCAGTTACACAATGGACCCCCTCATTTTATGCTGCTACATCATAAAAGTGCTCCTTTTGTTACATTTCCATCCTTAAAAGGGTCTTAATCCCCAGCCTTTCAGGCCGGTCTATGGCAAATTCCTAAGGGACATCCCATTCGCTGCAAGGGCTGGAGTGACCCACTCAGAAACCAGCATGCAGGGCTTTGAGCTTTTCTTCTGCTGCCACTCTCCAGAGAACATTAAATCGTACTTTTCATCCCCCTCACCATAGGGGGAAGCCCCTTAATGATGACAGAGAAAGAGAAATTCCTCCACTCTGTCCTATGACACCATTCTGCTGTCAAGCAGGCGTCTCGGCGGACAGAGAATCAAACATGGCTTCCTGCAGGTGGAACGCCAATGAAGGTCACGGTACAGTCCAAAGAGGAGAGAAGGAGAGAAGCAGGGAGTGA
Organism: Micropterus dolomieu; assembly: GCF_021292245.1. Classification (NCBI taxonomy): domain Eukaryota; kingdom Metazoa; phylum Chordata; class Actinopteri; order Centrarchiformes; family Centrarchidae; genus Micropterus; species Micropterus dolomieu. The sequence goes on along the minus strand of NC_060170.1, from coordinate 26,134,745 downwards.
GGGGGAGAAAGAAAGAGAGAGGGAGGCAGTCCTTCAGAGGGAGCCCTGCCTTTCCTGTGTAAATTAAGTCATCTACTGAAAAAAGGTTAAAAAAAAAAAACACTGGCAGCTTTCATTCTATCATACTTCATTTGTTATTCAACCATTAGATTTTAGATTTCAACCTGTTTTACTCTTTGTCAATGCTCCACATAATGTGGATTCCACTAACACAGCACTTTAATAGATATATATTCTTATATTGCGGTGCATGCTCCACAATCTCTATTTTACCCAAGATTGTTTTGGTTTCTGTTTAAAGCCCCATTCTTTTTGTCTCCCTTCTTCTAGCTGCTGGAGTTTGCCAGTGCCTGCCTTTGTGAAGCCATGTCTCAGAGAGGGTGCATTTAATCAGGTTGAAATCCCTGCCGTCCAACCCCCAGCCCTGCTTCACACCGGACCCCTCAATGAGAACATTGTACCAAAATAAAACATGTGTCAATCAAGAGCCAAATATGCACATCAGCCAAGTCAGTATTCAGCTGCATTCCCTGTCTGTACACATCCTCCTAATGTTAACACAGTTTGATGAGTTTCCAGTAGTTATACTGTCAGCATGAAACATGCTACCTGGTGTACATCAATGACTAGCTTCGAGAGAAATGCTAATATTATACACATGAATAGTATAAAAATCACCAAAGCAAATACATTAAAAATAAATAGTGAATTAAAAAATATTAACAAAACATCAATGCAATATGCTAAAAAATAACGGCTAATAGTAATTATAGTCCATCATAACAGAGAGTTCTTTTGTTGGTTGTGACGCATGTTGTAATCTCTACTTTATGGCATCTGTGTCTGAGTCACTGCCCTTATTGTACAGGCAGGTCAGTCAGTTGAGGGACTAATGCGGTGGGATTTGACCGGGTGAAGATGTCACTGATAGTTTCCAGCATGACGAACATAGACTTCAATAGTCCATAATCCTGCAGCTACAAGCCTTACCCCTCTGTAATGGCTTTTCTGACCACTCGGCTTAGGCCAACATAAAAGTCATGGAAATGTGTACATGAAGGTACATAGACACCTCAAATACGCAGCACTGTCATGTGGCTCTTTGTGGGGCGTTTTAGCTCAGGTCTAGATAGAAGTTTATTTTCACTTTCTTTTATTATCAGAAATAATACAAATGTTGAGAATACACGTGCACAGCATGTTTCAGAGTTTGCACTGATGTAAATAGAGTGTGTCGCCTGGCTGAACTAAAAGAAAACACCAAAACACAAGAGAAACCATCAAAAGCAATAATTGCATGCAGAGTCAGGGAGGGGCTAGTATGAACCAATAATCACAACCAGCGCTGACGCTAGAATCTGATTAAACTGCTAATGACCTGTCACTCAAGAGCAGGGCAGATGTTTATAGATGCCCAGTACCAACCGCACAGCTCATCAGTCAGAGTCAGAGCCTTGGCAGCCATGTCACTTACCACACCCACTCACTTAGCATTGCCACCACACAGCACTGGGGAAAACTCGAGAGCAGCAGTTCCTTTCAGGTTACTGATGTAGGATGTTGAGAGGTCGCCATTTGCTTTCACACAATCAGTGGAGAGAGCAACTGTGTGTTTGTTTATTTATTTATTTATTTTTTTCCCCCATTCTCACTGTCTCGCTTCGGCCACAGTGCAACACCGCTGCCACCTTCCCCGAGCCATTGCCCCTTCTCTTCCCCCATTTGTGATGTGGAAGCAGCCATTTTCTTGTGGTGACTTCCTCAGCTTTCACCCTGATGCATGACACTCATGACAAATTGGGTGTGGAAGTGAAGGTGATGGGCTGTGAAAGCAATGCCCCTGCCCCCACTATACACACTGTGGACATATACACGAAGGCAGCCAGACACACAAATACACGGTTATTGTGTGTGTGTGTGTGTGTGTGTGTGTGTGTGTGTGTGTGTGTGTGTGTGTGTGTGTGTGTGTACTCTTAGCCACTCAGCCCTGCGACACAGCCTGTGTTGCAAACAGGGTGATGACCTGGATGTAAAACACACAAAGAAAAGAAAACACAGGAAATGGAAACATTGACTTCCTTCAACTCCAACTTTGACTCCAGCATGTGTTTCTCTACAGCCTCATCTACTGAAACCGCAGCACTATTCAATAATCTTCAATACAGCTCTTTGAGGCATGCACATACTTGCTCATCATTCTGTTTTTCTCCGTCTAAGAAAAATACCAGAAAATAGATTTCTTCCACATTTGAGGTTTACTTCGGTTAATGTGGAACAGATAGATGTTTCACCAGTAAACTCCGTCAGACTACTTATATTGTTTTCAAATAATTTATAAACCAATTAAAAGCCTCGAGTTACCCACCTTTACAGTGAACAATCGAGTCATTTCAACCAGGGGAAAAATTATACTAAATTGTATAGCAATTATCATAACATTACACTAATTCCCATAGAAGTATTTAAATTACATGGTTGGTTGATTGCATGATGAATTAAAGAGCCATTTTTTCTTACTAAGAACCTCATCCAACAGTGATCAAGACGGGGCTCTAAGGCACATTCAAGACCAGACAGGCCAGAAGAAGTCTAACCTATTATAGAAGTCACATTATTATTATCATCATCACCACCTCCAGGGACCAACCTGTAACCTCAGCCTGAGCCACAAGTGCTTAAGGAACATATCATTACATTAACTCGACAATAATGCAACAAGATGTTACAACTTTACGTAAACACAATTCAGTTATCTAGAATCACCTTGTTTTAATCATGTCTGCTGAAATGTGACTCCTTCAGCTAACAGTTGGCCATGAGTTTGCCTTTCTGAATCACACAAACAATTAGGCTAACACAGACCCAGTCCCATGAACAAAAGAAACCTTTGTCTTTTTAAGCCTCAAGGAAACAGTAAAATAATATAACACTGATATCCATAGTAAATATTTGTCTATAGTACGGGTGTGACGAGATCTCGTTCCACGGTCTCACGCCACAAATCGTTATTACTACACAGCAAAAAATAAATGTATAACTAACATTTACTATAACGTTGACTTGTGGAGCAAATCAACACTGCCCAGCTGATGCAAAACTGGCATACACCATGACAGTAATCAAGTGAACGAGACACTTACTGTATGACGAGTGGTATCGTAGCTGGTAAAGTTTTGCAAGATACACATCTAAAAACTGAAGCGCAAACTTGCTCGGTTTGGGACTGTGAGCTCCACTTTATGAGAAGTGCTGAAGTTAACATATGGTGAGATTTCTGCCTGAACAGTAGTGTTTTCAGTAAGTTTCGGTTTCATCTAACATGCAGTCCCAAACAGATTTCTGTGAGGATATAACCAGCGGAGCAATAACGTAATATCAGAGTATAGGGCAGATGGACTTAAAAATGATCTTTTCCCTGACATGTTAGGGAACACAGTTATGTGGGATAGATTTTGAACGTGAAGAAAGTTTTGAACATGAGCATAAAACCTGCTGAAACACAGGAGCTATTAAAGCTCAGGAGTTTATAACTGAAATAATTTATCATTGAGGTGAAATGGTGCCACAATCACATTTAAAGAGGTTAGTTCCCCAAACAAAAGACTCAACAGTTGAGCGTAAATCATTCCTGCATGTGTGCTGTCCCAGCAGGGATGATATTAAATAAGGAAACTTCTACAGGAGAAAACATATCTGAAAGCAAAACAGAATGCCTGGAAAATTTACTTTACTATAGTCTGTTATAGTTTTAGATTTTGAATTTTCACATGCCACCTGAACTTTGTATTTCCGTTTACATAAATACATTTCCATTTCAACACATTTCCAGCATAAATTGAAGCAGAAAAGGCAGAAATTGATGCAGAAGAAATCACTAGAATGCAGGAAATTAGGTGTTTAATACTCAAAATCTTCAGATAATTTAGCATTGAAGATTTCGTAAAAATTGTGTAGAGGCAATATCGTGTCTCGATCTTGTGAGCTGAATGTCTCGTCACAACCCAACCCCATAGAGAAAATACAAACCACAGAAACACACATTCTCAAAACAGTTTAGTTGAGCTAATCTGAGTTTACTGGATTGCCATGCAGTCAAACTTAAAATATCTGTCAAATTTTGTGAATATCTCCTCAAGAGTCTGCTAGCTATCCATTCGGTTTGTACACTGAAAATGAATCTGGTGTTTATACACTCTGTGACAACAAACAAACAAGCAAAGTGGCTCAGGCCGATCCACACAACACTATTCCCGCCATTCCAGCAGTCTCGAACAGATGTGCTAGTGCTGGGACCGCCTCCACCTATCTGCGTGATAGCTTCGCAGCAGCAACTAACCCACAACCTAACTAACTTGCCGTGTAGTTGTTCGCTCTATATCATGGTATTTGTCATGGTATTGGATTTCGCATTCCCCACCTTTAATGCCTGATTTTATCAAAGAAAGGTGGATATATTAACAACAAGTAGGGTGCAAAATGTGCAAGTATAGTACCTTCATTAATTTACTCAGAAGAGTCAGTTTGATAACTTAAAAAGTAATCACAACATGTTATCTGGCAGAGAGAGGAGACAATAGAGACTTCATTGCACCTTAATGTTGTGTTATAATAAAAAAGTACACATGTACATGCTCGCACCTTGAGTTTACATGCATGGACTCACTCTCTCTTTGTCTCTCTATTTCTCATTTACTCGTAAATACACACACAGACACAGCATGTCAAACAAATTACATTAAGTGAGAACATATGGTATGTTTATCAGAAGATTACAAAGTAAACCTGGTGAGAAAAAGTTAGTCACCCTATGGAATGCCATAAGGTGGTCGGCTACATACTGCAGGTACTGAGTGCTCCATGACAGTAAATCAAAACATTACTAATCACAGACTGTCTGTTTAATCTCATTTTAGGACCTAGGTTTGTGAGAGAATATTGACATTCTGGAACCATGTGTTAATGAAAATAAATAAATGTTCTAATTAATCAAACATACACGTGAGCATATGAATACATGCCCATCAATGGGTCTGGTTATCCAGAATATTTAAGTCTCCAGCGGAAAAGGCTATTCATAATGTGATTAAAACATTGCTGAGCTCAACAGGAATTAATCTCCTGAATATCTCCTGACTATATGACAATTTTACAGTTACAGTACATTTTTACATTGTAACAAGGCCATCACCTTGCAAGGACTTCAATACATACTAATGAGAGCGATAGTTATTATTAGATTACTAAGGTGAATGTGATTAGCAAGAACTATAGCTTTGCTTCTTGAAAACATAATTGTACTGCGCATTAAGCTGGAGGCTCACATTATCAAAGTTGTATCAGGCAATTGACAAGCCTTTTATAATTAGGCATGCTGTTCTTTGAGAGACGAAGAAGAAATATCTGCCACACAATGCACAGCAGGCTATATATTCATTTACAACCCCTACAGGCAGCAGAGAACAGCCCTGTTGCCTTTGATCCTTCTACCCGATTGTTTATAGAGGTTGTAGAGGTCCCCAAACCCTTTTGTATTAGGCACAACTTCAATTGCTGAACCGAGATGCTGTTAAGGGAAAATGATCCAGGACGCTTGGCTCCTTGTAAAAAAAAATGTAGTTGGTGTAAATTTACTCAGTATAATCTATACAGCAGGTGCACAGGTTCAGGATTTGAGTAATGTCCATGTATTTAGCAATGTATTTTTAGATATATATAATGAACTTAAGTCATAAAGTTATACTATCACTGTTGTGCACAGAAAAATGTCTAAAACTAAAGTCAATTAATTTAATGAATTTCATATATTTTATCAACATTTAGATTATAATTGTGGATATTTTATTACTAATATTGCAAATTTAAGCAGTTCTGAGAAGAAATTTATCTTAATTCATATCATCTCCTCTATATTATTGATACTGCCAATTCTAAAGTGCCTCGATTCCATGTTTACACATACATTTTTTTTAAGACAGTGGGCATCAAAATGCTATAGGCCCCGTCTGTGCACGGTGGCCATTGTGCACACGTCAGGCAAGAGCTTTTTGTGCCATTGTGTTCAGTGACAGGCTGAATGAGAGGGAGTGTTTCTCAGTACCAGGATGTGTGGGAGACACCTGCTGGGCTGGGCTGCACCGGCCTGCTCTGCTCCGCCATTAAAACGTGTAGCACTGGGGGCTCTTTTGTTAGGAAGGAGCTGTTGGTGGCGACATGTTTGAAATGTCACAAGTGTCAGTCTTTATTAGATTCAGAATGATATTAGGAAACAGAGGAGTATGCTTAGTAAAGGACGGGGGAAGATATACTGAGCAAGGGAGATAGAGAGCATCCCTCTTGTGCCATTTTCTCTGAACATTGAATGCTCTGAAAAATTCTGATAACTTGGCGAAACTACCTGGGACTCTACTGTTACAGGGGTTCTGATAATTGGGGACTGTCACACTAATTGTGTCCAACTTTGTGGCTAAATCTCCACCATCAACTGAAAAGACACATAATTACGCTTCCTGGCTGAAATATCTTTGATGATAGGCGAGGTGGAATCATCAGGTGCTAACTAGGATTAGCAACATATCAACACATTGGCTAGACAAAAACTGGATTTTCACTTCACTTTATCCAAATCAGTGCAACAGAATATGAAAAAATAGGTGAAACAGTACATTATAAATTGTATATATTGTGTTCTGCTGCCACTATAATTCATCACACAATCTTCTGGGGTAATGAAGCACTTCCTTGCTATTGTTTTCATTAGCGTACTTTCCCACTGTGTGTGTCTGCATGCATTTCCAAAACAACTAGAGAATACATGAGAGATAATTTAAGGGGTTGCAGCAGTACAAATACGGAGGTTGCTAGAAGCACACATCGATTGACATCTGCTCAAATGTTCATCGACAAAAGGAGAAACACTGAGAAAAAGAGTTCGAGGGAGGGGGGGGGGGATCCATAATTGCTCTCATAGCCATATGATTTTCTGCAGGCAATTTTCAGGGAGCACACACTGACCTTTGCCTACTTAATTCCTGCGCAGTAAAGAAACAGAGATGATCACTGAAGCACATAATTACACCCTCATCGATACATGGATCTATGGGATGGGCAATAAATGCAACCCAGGGATGAAAGGACAATACACATTACCCTCACACACACACACAAGCTTGTACTTGGACCAACATGCACGCACTTGTGAGAAAACACATGTCCACACACACATCATCATGGCAGTGGCATATATTTCTATATGGATGCAAAGTCGATGTGAAATGCATGGTGGGTAATGATGATATGAAGGTTTGAGGCTACAAGCTGGATGGAGGAGCCCCATATGGCTTTCTCCGTCCGTGTCATTACCTTGTTACGCTTCTGACTTCCATTCAGAGAGAGAGAGAGAGAGAGAAAGACAGAGAGAGAAAGACAGAGCGTGGGGATCACCCAAGACCCAGGACTAGAACTGAAATTGTCTGGGGTCAACAGTGCCATAATTACTTTAAAATGTCAGCCTGCAATAAAATACAACAGTTCATCTGGCAGAAAGCAAATTAGCTTTGACCATGCCGTAATTACCCTTTCCTGCAGAACCATTAGAAGAGATCAAATCTTCACATTCTGTGTTTGAGGAAAGGCCATCAGAGTACACTCCACCTGACAAGGATGCACATTTGCCATTTTGCAGGGGTAATTAATTGTCCTTATAATAGAAATTTTATATTGGACTTTGAAATGGAAAAAACTGTAATAACCTGCCAGTTTTATCTTAACCATTTGCTGACACCCCTTGCCTCTTGCTCTCTCGCCATTTCTTCTTCCTTTTATTTGACTTTAGTAGCTGACTGATTTGTATGCTCGAATCCTGACAGAGGATGTCCTGCTGCTGTAGCTTCACCAAATGATGATATATCTAATGTAAAGACACTGATCTCCAGAAAGAGTTGCATTTTTATAAACTAAGAAATGATGTCACAATCAAGCTGATTCTGACACCTGCCCTATTTATGTTAAACACACAAAACCAGTCTGCATACTAGGAAACCCTGGTGTAAATGAACCTAAAAGCAATTCCCAGCCTTCTTTATGAAAACCCTCCATCTTTTGAAGGAGCTACACTGTGCAGTTCACATTCTGTATTTTTTTGCACAAGCCCTGATTGTGCTCCCTATACACAAAATACAAAGGCAGTGAAAGAATTCAATACGTAGAAAACCTGATCATCGTCATTACTAATTAGGAATACTGCAATCTAAAATTAACTTATATGTTGTTCACCCCGAAGACACCCCTAGGTCAACTTGATTAACATTTTAACAAGACTTTTTTAGAGTATAAAAGCTGTGCTTGATGCCCCTAGAGGCCATGCAGCACCTCAGACCCAATTGTACCAAAGTGGTTTGATCTGCCCGAGCGACCGACATTGCCCTACTTAAAACCCATCTGTAGCCTCTCCCTGGGGAGGCTATAAACTCCAATATCTGACAAAACTTTGTCACACACCATTACAGTATGAGAAAAAAACAACTGAGAGATGAATATGTAACGATGAACAGCAGGCTAAGGATAACCTCCCAACATGATAGAACTTAATTTTTTGAATTGTTGAATATTGAATAAGCCCCGACTGTACACAACATTAGCAACATATCAGCAATGGTGTGCACCACTGATATGATGTATATGACTACAGATAAAGCAACTGAATTAAGAAAGCTTAATGGTTGCAAGTTCCAGATTTAGTCACCAACATCAAGTGCTCAGTTTAAGTTAGTTTGTGAAGGTGGGCTTTTAGCATGTTATCTCACATGCTGAATTATCATGAAGCACCAAGACAACACACACAGCCGATATACAATCTCCTTTAACTACTTGAACAGATACTACATTTATTGACATGCTTCAGAATTACATAGAAATATGGGCAGTAAAGAGATTAAAATAGATAAGACAAGATAAGAAGATAATAAAACTTTGTCTGTCACAAGTGACAGATTTGTCTTTGACAAGACAGGCTCAAAAGACATAAAAACACATATAAAACATAGATAACATATATAAAACATAGATACACTGAAGACAATTTATCCACATTATTTGTACAGACGTGCAGAATACAAAAATGTGATATGTTCTATATGTGATTGTTCAATATAGTAATGGCCGTGGGAATGAAGGATTTTTTATATGTGTTTTTCCTTGCAAGTGGGACACTGTAGCGTCAACCTGATGGCATTAACTGAAAGGATTGGTTAAGTGGGTGGGTGGGATCCTGTGTGATTGTAGTGGCTTTCCTCAATACTGACCGGGTATGGAGTTCTGTTAAGGGAGTTTGAGGGGAGCCTATTATCTTACTAGCTTGATTTATTATTCGTGCAAGTTTGATTTTATGCTTAACAGTAAGGGCATTATACCATGCTGTGATATTAAAAGTGAGTATGGATTCAATGAGAGACCGGTAGACCCTAGTTAAAATGTCCTTGCTCACACTAAAATCTCTAAGTTTCCTCAGCAGGTGTAAACGCTGCTGGGCTTTCTTCACAGTTTCTGCGTGCTGTGAAAAAAAACAGAGATGTGTCCATCTCTGTCCCAAGATATTTAAAAACACTGACCTGTTCAACTGGCTGACCATTGATGCAACCTGTTTTACCACAACATATTGAAGCAATGCGCCACCAAGCTCTACGTTATGGCGATCAATTTCATTGTGATCGAGTCCCATAAGCCTGTGTGTTTCATAAGGCGCAGGTACTGCGTTTCGTGGATAATTATTATCATGTTAAATTCCATTCCTCTTTTGAGCCCTGCCCCCCCCCCTTTTTATGCTTTTAGCGATTAGCATATGAAACAGAAGGAGATGTTTCCTATGCAGCCAAGCTAACTGAATAGAGATTAGGTGTGGAATAGCTGGGTGTGACGGGAGCCCAAAGTAGTCAATTGGGACTGTATCTCAGGTAGTTGCGCAAGATGCAATACTGTACTACTGCTGCTGTGCTTCTACTGCTGCTGAATCTGAATCTAGGCTCAAGAGCATTGTAACCTTATCAAATTAGCTTTGGGCCCAGTCTGTCAGCCAGTGCTGCTGGTTTGGCAGCCACCACCTTGATTAGTCATATTGAATTATACATTCAGAGCATGTACGACACCTTCTCAATACAATGCATAGAGAGAGAGACACACACACACACACACACACACACACACACACAGAGAGCCACAGACATACTGTAGTCAAAAAGACATACACAAACTCAGACAGTGATGAAAACAAGCACACATATATGAATGCACATGCAAACACACGCACACAGACAAAAAACACACACTTAGGTTTCTGTTTTGGAATGGGGTGATGCGGATGTGCGTAAACAGGATTAGGAGAGACGGTTCCACTGTCACACAGACCTCCAGATTGTAATTCTCATGCCTCTCTGACAGCTTGGCACAGCGCTAAGTCACCTAACGTTTGCCTTGACATGAAATCCAGACCTGGGCACAGATGAGGTTATCAGTGGGGGGAGATGAGTGGGAGGAAACGCGTCTAGTCCTATTGGGAGAACCGTTTGGTACTAATGCCTGGACTTGGTTGACTGAGGGGACTGCGGAGGCAGGAGGAGAATGGCTCAGGGTACGAAAAATATCCACCATAACTGCCTTTGGCATTGCCACTCTGATGGCTGAGATTTAGATTGTTCTCGTCTCATACACGTGTGAAACCTATCTAAAAGTAGCTGAAAGATTAGAATCATCTTCATTAAATTTATCTCTTGCGACATAAACTTTTAATATGCACACCAGCAGTGTGTATGGGACTTCCAGGGCAGCTTAAATGACTGCAACCTGTAATTACTGTTCCAGCACTTGATTAGAATAATCTGATTGCAATTATTCAGTGACTTTAAAATACAAGCCTCGAGCTACAGAACAATAATTCAAGGGCAGTGATTGGGAACGTGTTTCTTTTTTGGCTGTAAAATGACGTTTTAATCGACACAGAGTGAAAGAGGTTCCCTGCTAAGGAGCCAGCTCCCTCAATTAAAGCTCATTTATGAAGTGAGGGGGAAGACGTTGTGCTGCGATGTGGAGTTAATCACCAGGCAGACACTTAAAGAGTTCTCACGGATCACGAAACTAACCCCTAACGGGTAAACAGGCAGAAGCGCAGCTCTCCGGCAAGGCCACCAAGAACACACACGCACCAACAAGCTACCAGTTACTGTATTATGTTGTTTCTTTCCTCAATTAATTGGCTGAAAGAATCTAAACATGAATATGTTTTAAGCTTAGAAGTCCATACTTACAGGAGAATGTTTTGTTATGATAACTTGACTAAAAGACACAAACTCAAAATGCACTTGTATTAAGTCAAAACATGAGAAAGATATGTCAATTATCTCCCATATTCTGTAGGAACAAAGCTAGATAATTGACTGCATTTAACAGACAACTCTAATGTATCTCATCACTCTAAGGAGTCTGTGGTAGATTAATTAAAAAAGTAATACAACATGAGGGAGAAGTATTGCCCAGCTGGCACTAATTCCATGGTCAAAGTGAAGGACAAACACTGTGACTGTAATCTTTTTCTAGGCCTCTAATTTGCAGGACTTTATTTCCTTGTTCTGATTTACCTGAGGAGAGGCGATTTCTGTCCCTGCCTTACAGGCTGACCCACCCTGGGTGATTAACAGAGTTGATTAGTCCTTTAATGTGCACACGCACTCGCACATGTACACTTCTACTTGTCCTTCAGAGGTCATGCACTGTATGGGTACAATGTTGTGCATACATACATGTGCACTTAATGACATGGGTGAGGGGGCCAGTTGGTGCTTACACTGAGAGAGTCTTAAAATAAAATAAAATATTTTTGAAAGCTTAATTGTAACCATCCTCAATTATTCTGTTCCATAATTGACTGTACATTATTAACAAAACGTGCTACCAAGAACGCATTAATCAGTATTACTCTGCCTTAACCTCAGTAAGTGGCACAATAAGAGACATGCCCTCTCTAATCAGCCTGATTGTGTTATATCACCTCCGCTCTAACTATATCACAGGGAGTTCAAAGACCTCGCACGACATGTTATTGCTGAAACCATCTTTAATCAGCTGCATTGGTCTTTGTTAGATCACGGAGGTCTACGTTGTAATGAAAACGCCAGCTAGCTCTGATAGCAGCCTAATTGGGAGATAATGAGCCAATAACATCAATGGCTAATGACACACCGAGTCTAAGTCACACCCCCCTCAGGCCACACAGAGGCTCATTCACCACTGATGGAGTGCATAGCTGCGAAGTCTGACAGAGTTAGACCATGCTCTGTGCAAACAGGATGTCTTCATTAGGCTAATGAAAGGTGGTGCTTGACGCTTAAAGATGGTTATAGTAGACTCAAGCTAAAGGGAACACATACAGACACCTGATCTCTAGTGCACTGTCTAATGGTATCCTTAAGATAAAAAATAGTACCAGTTCAGATCATTATAGCGTTATGCATTTCACCCAACTACTGATACATGTAATTCCATTATGAAATTAAAGAAAGATTTGACTGCCTTTCAAAAGAAAGCAGCGCTGAACATTTTGGGCCACTGGTATTCTTTGTTGGTGTGTAGTTTGTTTGTTTGTGTGTCAGTATGAGCTGGGGGGTTGACAGCTTAAGCACGGTGCGAGTGTGTGGGCGTGGGCACCAGTAAGTGGGTTGAAGAGGGCTGAACTTTTGTCAGGTCTCAACAATGAAATACCTAACGGTAAACAAGCCTGATGATGCATAATCACATTAAGAGAGGCACCAAGCATGGAGGAACGACCCTGCTAATCCATACTGTGCTAGCTCTGTAACCTGCACATAATCCTAGAGAGAAGGAGCGAGGTTGAGAGGAAGACAGAGGAGAAAAGGGGAGAGGAGGACCAATAGAGGCTTTGAAATTGAATTACTGTATGTACAAGCTTTAGGCCAATTAACCAGGTGTTTCAAATCTCTAACCTGTTGTAGATTGCATTTATATGATAGGGTGATGGTGTTGTGCATCTCGAGAATAGGGCTCATTGAAGTAAGCAGTTTAATAAAGCAGAGAAGCATAAGACATGAGTGAGAAAATTCCTTGGTGATGCTGGGAATTGTCTGAGCAAAAACACCCATAGGTAACAAATATGGTTTACACATACAGTATACGCATTATGTTTTAAACACCCTCAAAAATATTATTCTATACACTGTTAATGGCATGAAACAAAGAATGCTGAAAATCTAAGTGTCAACTTTTTTTATGCTGAAGTGACAAAAAATAACACACAAACACAAAAAACCCTGCCAACCTTGATTGCCATTGGCATGAATGGCAAAACATGGATTATCTGAACCAGTAAGCGAGCATGAAGATTTTGCACGAGACAGTGAGTGTGGGTAATTACAAATGAACTACTAATAGATGGTTACAACATAACTACTACAATAAACCTATAATTACAACTAATGTATTGTAGTAGATCATTTTATATCTTGTAATAGGCCAGAATCTGTCATGACCTGGCTCTATCACCGTGAAAAAAGAGAGAGATGCAGGTTGAATGAAAAAAAAAGGAACTGATGAAGCTGAACTCTGCCTCCAGCTATCTGCTGTATTATACATACAGAACACATACAGAACAGACAAAGGTGAACAAGCCAGTGGACCAGCACACCATCTTACCTGACTAGATTGTATATTCCCTTTAGTGATCGGGAGGTGTAAAGTAGGGGGATGTACATTGCATTGTAGATACTATATTCTCATTGTGGTCTGAGACCCTATTGCAGATCATCCCTGGTTTACACATACCAGTTAAGTTTATTATCATCATTATCTCCATGCAGCCAACATGTGTTCATAGTAAAACAGGGGTTAAACAAGTCTCTTGTGTAATGCCTGTGAGTGATATGTTTGTAATGAATCACACATAATTTACCAGATCAGAAACATCTCAATCAAGGTATCAAGACAAATCATCACTGTGCTTTATTTATCACTTTAACCACTTAACTTGACCTAAAACTTATGTTATTTTTAGCTTCTGTTTACTTGGTGACATCAGCAGGTGACCTTTCAATTAAAAGAACCTCGGCTAAACTCATAACCACAAAGCCTAAAATAGCAGTGTGATGAGAAAATGGCCTAAGAAAAGAAAACAATTGGTTTACTTAAAAAGCTTATTTTGCAAAAGACATAGGAGACGTTAAATGAGGAAAAATTAGTTTGTCTTACAGAGTACCATGTTGAACTTGAACTAATATCATAAGCTGCACTCTCTTCGCTTCACTTTCAAAACTTTGCTGAGCAAACTTTTTCTGCCAACTCCTATACAGCTGAGGGAAATTCATCATTGTCAGCCAGTGGATCAAAAATGGAGAGGGGCTGAAAATGACAGATACAGCAAAAGTAAAGAAGGGAAGGTGGGTGGAGATGATGTGGGGAGTGAGGATACAGAGAGATTTGGAGCCAGACAATGAGCAATGGTGTAGAGTGGTACTGTGTGTATGTGTCTGTGTGGGTGGGTGGGTGAGTGAGTAGCTGGGTGTAGTAGTTGTGTGTGTGAATGAGAGAGAGAGAGGTCCTTGAAGTAGACCCTCGGAGCCAGAGACCAGCTGGACTTTAAATACTGCAAGCTGATTCTGCCTGTCCTCACCATCCCTCAATCCCTTGCCTTCCTTCTTTCCTTACCTACCTATATGTGCGACTTTAAAGCTACTAAGTTCAATGGTTTGCTCTAAACTGCATTTTGCTGTATTTTATATACAATGACAATAAAGAATCTATATTCTTATCACATAACCTCTCCTTTCCTCTTTCTCTCTATCCTTACGCTTTTCCTTCTTTGTGAATTGCTTGACATGACCCATCTGAAGCCACTTTAATAAAACAGCTACGGGAAAATGGTAAAATGTCATCTCACGTAGATGAAATGATGCACTGCTGTAGAGTTTGAGGGAAATATCTGTCTAAATATCAATAGCCAAAGTAATATTTTAGTATCAGTTCTTCAAAGTGAAAGAGCCAAAGCTCAGGCCCTGACTTACCATTTTGAAATGATGTTCGTTAAAAATTAGTTTTTAAGTTATTTCGTTATACAGCTCCAGCAGTAGTAGTAGCCTTGCTATATAACGACACACTGTAGATGATACACAGATACAATACAAACTGACCTTAATTTAAAGGGCCAAATCAATACCATAGAAATTGTTCAGTAACTACCTGAATATAGAGCTGTTGTAAGAAAAAAAATTTAATGAAATGACTGACTAACCATATGTTGATGTAGCAGGTGTGGGGAAGGCTATGTTTAATTTGACCGCTAAAACTCAAAACACTGAACATCAAATGATTCAGATGATTTCAGTCAAAAATAAATAAATAAAACATTATTAGGCCTGAGCATGAAACATGGAAGGACCCTATCACTCGAAAATGGAGTCACAAGAGCAGTTCTGTACTTACAGGTACACTTTTGAAGAATGTTCCCTCAAAGGTACAATATTGATCTTTAAGAGGCCAGAAGTGCACCTTTTGACTTACAGAAAGAGTACAATGTGGTCTAAAACATAAATGTACTGTCAGCGAGGGGTATATAATTGGCTCTCTAAAGGGTACCATCCCAGCGACAAGCATGTGTACCCTTTTAAGTACACACCCAGACCTCTATATTTTGAGTGTGGGGTAGGTTTATTTGTCACATTACAACAGGTTGTAGAGTGGAATTAAGTTTGTGAATCCCTTCTGCTTCGTAGCAGACAATATACAGTAATACAAAAGCAATAACAAAATGGTAAATATAAATAAACTATATTCAATGGAGCAGTGCTGAGGATGAATTTGAGTTTAAAGGTCTGACAGCTTGGTGGGAAAAGCTGCTCTGCAGTCTAGTTGTGTGGAAACAGAAACTCCTATATCTCTTCCAAGATGGCAGCAGGGTGAACAGGCTGTAGCTGGTGTGGGTAATGTCGTTTAATATCCTTTGGGCTCCGCGTAGGCACCTTTTCTCTTGTAGAAACTGAAGGAATTATTCTTTTTTATTATTATTTCCCCAAATCAATTGCATTGTTGGCACCCTAAAGGTGCTCAAAAACTCACAAACTCACTTTGCACACACATCAGAGGTAGGAAAAATGTATGTGTCATATTGGTCTGACATAAGCGCCCTCTAAAGAGTGGCATGTTTCACCGAAATGTACAAAATGTTTATGGCACATGTATGTCCAGACCTACAAAAAAGCCTCTTGGTGCAATGCCCTAAACCCAACAGGAAGTCAGCCATTTTCAGTTACTACATAATTTAAGTTTATTTACAGGCTCCAAACTTTAACAAACTCCACCTATAGAATTAATCTGATCAACTTCACATTTTCAGAGTGCATTCTAAACACATCGATGATGCTATGTTATGAAGCTTGTGAGTTTCTGTTTAATGCTGTGTCCATGGCATGGCGTCGAAGTTTAATGGTTCACCATTAAACAGGACGTTCAGAGCAAACATATGGCAAAAGGAATAATTATAATTCTGCCTACTTTGAACAATTTTGACCCATACTGGTTTAGTTTTCATCCACACCCCATCTGTAAATCCTCCCCTCTGTTTATCCTATGCAAGGAATATGCTCACAACTGGCTTCTCCTCCAGGTCTAGCACAGATTAGCAGGCGAACTCTGAACTATGGCTGTACTGGCTACGCACCCAGGGGAGGTCAAGAACTGTCACTGATCTCTGTCCCATTGTGTGGCCAGTACAGACTCATGCAGCATGGTGCAACAAAGCACACAAAGCACCTAACCCAGAAAACACATCCAGCTAACACAGCCGAGTTTGACCTCTTTGTGACAGCGGCTAATGTGTTACAACAGTCCTCTGGCCTATGACCCTAATTTGCTATGCCTGAACACACTAGTCTAGTAGCTACTGTACTACTACAGTGATATTGTTCATACAACACTCCACAAAAAGAAATTAACACTCTTTGCCCTTGTTAAGACGTTTTTTAAACAATCATTATCACAAAAGTGATGCATCGTAAGATGTTCCTTGGCTGTGGGGCTGATAGGACTCAGTCACAAACACAGGAATCCTCTACAGCTAAGTGATTTTTTGTACAACAGATGTGATTAATGAAATTCTTAAATGAATGATGACAGATAAATGGCGTGTTTATAAACTAGTCTTGCCCACCCACAGTAAGCAGGATGTCATCAAATTAAAACTGTCTTGGATAAGTTTGCCTCTGGGTTTTTTCATTAACCCATCCTTACCCTAACTACCCAACACTTGAAAAATGCAAAGGGGCAAATACTGTATGTTACAGAGTAGCAAATCAGTGACAGTATAGCAATTTAGCCCAATAGTATAGTCTAGTTAGCACCAGATAATTTTATTTTCTCTAAATTGCTGATGCTAAAAGAACCACATTTTGTATGAGTTACTAGGTACTTCATAATTTCTTTGGATTTAAAGAAGAAAACAGTGTTTGGAGAAAACCTACACAAAACATGGCCAGCAATAGACAACAAGGGTTTTCTTGCTGTGAGGTGACAGTATGAGGTGACATGCCACAAATTATTTCTATGAATTCATACTCACCTTGACTGCTACAGACATACTCATATCACTATAAACGAAAGAAGACTGATGAGGCTCTGCCAACTCACAAGCTGCAGTAAGTTTGATATTAAGCCATATAAAGATCACACTGAATCACAACAACTGTGCATAATTGAATTATATTAAACATATACACATATGAATAATAAATATCTATGAGAAGCCAACATAGGCTAAGATTCAATACCATTATTTACTTGCAATTGATATGAATAACTAATATTCTTCAAAAGAAGTGAATTTAAAAATCAAAAATATAGAAATATAAAATCTAATCTGTATGCACTTCAGTTCAGTGGCTTTAATTGCACTTGCATTTTATTAAAGATCACAGTAGCTTCAAACACTTTGTCTGAACTGCTTTACCCACAATGACATGCTTAGAATTCCTGGTTTGCAGAATTACATGTATCAGTTTAATTACATTGCGTCTGTGTCAGTCATGGATCGACATTTAGCTTGCCTTGTTCTTTTTAGGGTATTTATATAATTTTGCCTGAAGACGACAAGTGTGTCAACCACTTGCTTTCTAAAGCAACATACATTCAGGAAGAGTGCAGAGGAAGAAAGACAGTGAGATGTAGGTATACACTTCAGTGAGTCAATTTAAAACAAAAAAAAAACACCCAAATCTATGAATAAAATGAATGCTAAAAGCCTTTGGATGTAGACTGTATATGTGTGGAAGACATTACTCAACCCATTGCCAAATGTATGAATTGAATACAATCCTGTTGTGTACATTTATAGAATAGTCTTTTCAAAGTGACTGCACATTTTCTAGTGACCTTTTATTGTGGCCAGCCTAAGGCACACCTGTGCAATACCCATGCTGTCTGATCAGCATCTTGATATGCCACACCTGTGAGGTGGATGGAATATCTCGGCAATACAGAAGTGCTCACTTACACAGATTTTGACAGATTTGTGAACAATATTTGAGAGAAATAGGCCTTTTGCGTACATAGAGAAAGTTTTAGATCTTTGAGATCAGCTCATGATAAATGGGGGCAAAAACAAAAGTGTTGTGTTTATAATTTTGTTCAGTTTATATTTCAATTATATAATGGATCAGTCAAATGTAGAATTCAAATAGACCTGTAGCAAGATTTTTCTCGTCATTTTGTTTTTCACCAGTTGGTGAATGAGAGAAAAATACACAGTGAAAAATACACCATGTTTGTGTTTGTATATTAAAGTTAAAAATAACAGAGGTGAAAAGTGTCACTCTGTGAAATAAGGAGCACAATACTGTGAGAAGAAGAAAAAAGAAAAGGAGGAAGAGAAGAAAACAGGGTCTTGAATCAAAGCCAATCACTTCAAGGGCCTGAACTTGGCCACTGAATTCTTTGAAAAATGTTCCTATACACACAGGGAGGAGAAAAGAGTGCCGGTAAAAAAGAAAAGGAGGAAGGGGGGTAAAGAAACAGACTGAGGGGTGAGGAAAAATAAAATTGATGAAGCAATGAATGTGAAGTTATAAGGGGAAAAAAACGGGTGGGTGGAGTTATAGCCTCCACACCCAAATGACCTGTTTCCAAATAATAAGCAAGAAAAAAAGGTTTAAGTCCCTGAGAACAAGAGCAGTTTTCACACACTAGCACACAAAGAGAAGGACCGGCTCAGAGATGAGAGGGTTGGCCACATTGTACTGCCCCACTTAAATCTTACTTTCAATTCACTAAATGTGTTATTTGACTTGGCAAAGGAGCTGGTATGTCCCATGGAGCAGCAGGGAGTCTTACCAGGACTTTGCCAAGTTTGCTGCAGCCCTGCTGAACAGCCTTCGCCTTGGCTAGCTAGTGACCTTAGACTTAGTGGGTGGTTTGACTCAGTGGTGAAGAAAGAAGGTGGAGGGGGGAGGGGGTGGTGGTGTAGCTTGGAGAGAGGGAAAAAAAAAAAAAAATAAGCATAACCTCTACTGGTTGAAGCTCAGCTATTAATTTTAAAACTCCTCGTGAGCCATTACAGCACACCGAGAAGGAATAATAGAAAATGAAAGAAAAGGTTTAAAGGAAAAAAGAAAGAGCAAGATATTTTTTCCTAACATAGACTGAGAGGAAAGAGAGAGACCGTATCAAACACTCAGAAGTCCATGCTACAGTAGTTAACACTGGCCTGACCTGGCCCAGGGATCTGTCGGTATAATGTGACTAGAAGGAATGGAAAATATTTTTTGTTTGCCTTGTGAATGATGGAAATGAAGACCATGAGAACAACCCAGTAGTATATAGTGTTTTGTGAAACCAAAATAATGCAAAGTTATTAGAGAAGTGGAAAAATCCAATAAAACCTCTCAGTGATTGGCCTAAGCCAGAAAACCTATTATTTCACTTCTCAAGACAATAAATCAGTGGTTATTATGGGGACATGTCAACTGAAATGAATTTCTAAACTCATAAGCTATACGTTCAACACAAGCAATTAAAGTTGGATACAGTTGATCCCGCATTTGGCTTTAAGATACGCAAACAAACTGCTTCAGCTAAATAAAACATGGCTTTACATTTTTGAGATAGGTGCCAAACCCATTAAAAACACTACACTTTCCATTTTGTACAGTGCAGGTCTTCAGTTTTCTGAAGTCAATGCCTAACTTTGACCATAGCTTTCCATTAAATAAAAGATGAGGAGATCATCTGTTGTTTCATTTACAGCATGGTTTAGTATGAGGTCAGGAGTACATAAAAACACTCACTATAAGGCCTGCAATTAAACCTGACGTTCTATGTTAATGGATCTGTTTGCACACAGTGTTTGCCAAGGATTCACGCCACTACGTTTGAGAGGTCCAGACTCAGGGGAGGACAACTCACGACAACCCTTAAAAAGGAGCCATCCATGGTTGCCAACATGATAAACCTGTAGGGAGGAGCCCCAGACACCCAGCCTCATCAAACACTCATCCTCAAACACAAGGCTTACCATCTTAAATTCACAGGAATTTGAAAGATGAGGCACTCCACACCATCCTCCCCGTGGCCCACATTGGGAAAATAAAAGAAGTGAAACAACTGAGACAGAGAGAGATGTTGTGAGGAGGACAGGAAGAGAGGATGAGGAATTATGCCAGGGTCTGAAGATTCATTTTGAGGTTGGATTTAGAGAAATGGTGTCTGGCAGCATGCGCAGGGTCATGCCCTGCAGGCCTGGAGCTCGAGCAGCCATCTTGGCAGTGACTCCTTTGGTGCAGAAAGGGAGGGGGTGCTTTACAAGATACATCAGTCTGCTGGGACCCACCATTTCCTCTTTCCCACTGTTGAGCTAATGCAGCTTCTATTTTTCCTTCATACAGTTTATCTTTGATCAGAAATATATTGCTCAGTCGACAAGCAGTGTAAACATCCACATAATTTGGAGCAGAAATCATCACTTCCTGTAGTTATATTTACTATTAGCACGATGATACTCAGATGGGAATTGGTAATCAAGGCATCAAATGGTGTATCCCGTCCCCCCACAAGGACAGAAAGCTCCCTTCTCTTCCTTCCCATACTTGTGAAGATTTTTGGAATGTAAAAGGATCAACCTTGGATTCAGTCTTTTTCAATAAACAAGCGAATTCAAATCGTAGTGACATTTTTCACTCTCTCCCTCTTTTTCTTTGTCTCTCTCTCACATTCACATATATCACACACATACACAGTGCACCCCCCTTTTAGAAGGCCTCCTACATGGGAAAAGTAGACAAGCCATGAAAGGCATACAGTGTAGATCCAGCCGATAAGCTGACCAATTGGCTTCATTTATCAAGGAAAACCTTTGCTCAAATGTAATCCCTGTGTGTGATGGAAAGCCATCTGACAACTCTATCCCATCCATGTCTATGTGGTTCTTGGCGCGGTCAACTTGCAGAAACCCTAGTAGTGTTATTACAGATCTTTAGTGGCCTACAACAGGACATTAGTTAAAACAAATATGTAAATCTGGGTAAGAAAGAGACTGGGGGGAGAGTCTGAATGATGTATGCCAGATAAAACTATGTCTAGGAAGACAGAAAGGACCTTAACTGTCTTCACCCTGCAAAACCCTGTTGGATGTGAAAAATTAAGAAAACCAGTGGCTGATCAAAGAGATGCAGAGACAGTAAATAAAACCCATCTGGAATGGGTGGCTGTCTCTCTTCTGTACAAGCTGAAACCCAATACTCATATCAGATCTGAATGCATTGCAGCGATAATAGCTGAATATTCATTTTGGTGCAAGCGGAAGACAAACATTCCCGTCCTTAATGACATCTCCTGGGAGGAAGTTCATTACACAAGGTTGTTATGCAACAAAACCCTGTCACTTTGAGAGGTCAGAGGAGGTTCATACTGCTAACATTAGCGCAAAACCCAATGGCAACTATGTTACTGACACTTCCTGCATGAACTAACAACTGTAAAAGAAATGGGATGCAAGTAACTCCAGGTAGACATGATAAGACTTCACTATACTGGCCTACTTAAAATTTCCAGCATCAACAGCATCATGGCAACACATTAAGACGTTATGTATGTTCAAGCCGAAAAGGTGCAGCAGCATGAGGTTGGGCCGATAGTCGATGCCATCATCCATCGACGATGGCTGACAGATGGTCGATGGTTGAGCAGGCACCGTGATTGTGAAACCCCGCCCCCTGGCAAAAATATATTTTTTTCACATAATAACGCCATGTGAAAGCAGGTTTTAATCACCACGAACATTATTATTATCAATTTTAAATATGCTTGCACCTTCCTCGGAATTCTCTTCTCCCCACACTCAGAAGGCACATACAAGAGGCCTACACCTCAGTCTACTCCACTTTCTCCATCAGCAGCACATTTTATAAAGTTGCCTAAAAGATACATAACTCATCTTTTTTCCATATTTTCCCACCCATGATCCGTTCTCACGGCAGCAGGTGAGCCGCTTGTGGGCTGCTTAATGACGCAGCCTATCAAACATCCTTAAACATCTGCACCCTGTGTTCCATGCTGCTTTAGCTGGTCCGTGCTTGTAAAATTTCCACTGCAACTTGTAACGTCATGGGCTACCAAGTTTTTAACCGAGTAAAGTCTGTTCGAGTGAACACATGCACATAAGACGACCGCTATCCCCCCGCGCGTGTCCCCGATGCCATCGTCCATCCCGATGTTTCAATGTAGAAATCGTCCAATGGAAATTTTGTAGACACCGCCCAACCCTATAGCAGCATGTCAGCAGATTGTCTTACGGTTTGGTTCAATACACAAGGTTCAGGTCACCATATTAACCTATTTTGTCTTTAAAGAAGGATGTACGAAAAATATCTTGTCTGAAGTGGTATTCTTAGCAATTTGAATTTTGGAGATCAGAAGAACACTGCTGTAACATTTTATTCTGAAAAGAAAAAACAAACAACCTGGCGCTGGTTGTCTCTAGGTAATGCTTTATCTGTTCTGTTCAGACTGTAAATTAACAGCCTTTCTGCCATGTGTGCTAAACACTATGTCAATGCAACAAATCACATGACTTCCTGTCTGCTAGAAGAATGATGAAATTTCAACACTTTTACCCAGGAAACACTACTTTACAACAGCAAAAGTAAAATGTTTCATGAACTGGCAGAGTGTCTTTCACAAGACGCAACAAACATATTGAAGCTTGTTACTTTACCGAGAAGTTGATCTTAAAAAGTGAAAGAAAATTTTCTAACTTTGTAAGTCTTTAAACTTTAATTATTGTCATATGCTTCAGGTAGTTGTGTTTTGTATTTGTTTATGTATATGTGCACTAAACATGCAAATCTGTGTTTGAAGAACACACTGGATGGCATAAATATGAACAGAAAATGACAGGAATAAATGAGCAAAAAATTCTAATAAGGCTTGTCGAAGCATCTCACACAGTAACAGGCATGTGTACTGTATGTATTACTGATGGAGGGTGCATGTGTGTGTACTGTATCTGTGTGTATGTCTGTGGGAAAACACTGTAGCTGTAGTTGCATACTGCTGTGTGCACTGATTGATGGTTGCTGTCCATGCAGGCCTACATTTCTGAGTGGATTTGGAGTCATAGCACATGAGCAAACACAAGATGGAAGACTGTGGAACTCTCCACTACAAAGAATAGCAAGACTGTCTGCACCACATACACACACTGCACACCACACCCACAGATCCACTTCCCCACCTCCAGCGCTTGAAGATCTACCTGCCAGCTGCTGCCAGTCGCAGGGAAAGATGGGCTTTGTTGGTTTTGTGAAGCCCACCGACAAGACCCCCCTGGAGACTGCAGGTCTCTAGCAGCACAAGCCTCAGCCTTATCCACTCCGCCGCACAGGCAATCTGTTTTCTATATTGCCAGCCTGTATCACTGTACTATGCACTATAGAACAGCAATTGAGCAGGAAATTAAGTTAGGGGATCGGTATTTGGCGGAGGAGAACGAGCTGGTGTGGTCTTCCCTCTCCACATACAAGGATCATTAAATATCACATGAGTTCCTTGATAAATTTCCTCTTCTCCTCTCTCTGCTGTTCCCATCAACTTACTCCTCCTCTTCATCCTCTCTTCTGTCTCTTTTCTTTCTTCCTCAATTTCCCTCTCATCATCTGCCCGTTTCTGTCTCGTCTTGCTGTATTTGTAGAGTGTATGAAACAAAACATCCTAATGGATGTTTGAACAGCTTGAGATGTGTCGGCCTGGGAACTACCTCCCTGTGACAAGGAGCTCTGGCAGGGAATTGAGACCATTACAAGTGGAAAAAATAGGGGACGTATTTCTTTCTTTTCCTCTTTGTTTATTTCTTTTCCTCTGTCTGGGTCCTTCTTCTCTGTAGTCCCTCTTCCGTCTCTGTCTATTTTCTCTCATTATTTCTCTGTACATACAAACAAAACACACAGTCTAAGTTTTTTTTGGATTAGCAGATGGGAAGGATTCATTTTTTGCCTTGTTGTCTTTCCTCCTCTTCTTTCTCTCTGTCCTCTTCTGCCTTTCTCCTATACTTACCCTTAACTGTTGTCAATGAGTAACTGTGTGCGCTCGTGCGTGTGTGTGTGTGTGCGCTTGCGAGTGTAAGATCTCCGTGAGGAAAAAGGAGAGGGAGCGAGCTAGGTCAGGACGTCACTATTCAAATCTGTAATAACTTTACTTTCATTTGAGCAGTGGCAGTTCTGGTGAGACGAATGAACATCAGCGTGCACACACACATCTTTTTTTTTTTTACTCCTGTGTGAATTCTTGGTTTTATTTTCTAGCACAAAAGTGGACTTTTTGTTTCTTTTATTAACTTCTTAATCATAAACCTCATTATTAAATGAATAATTAACTTATATTTCAAATTACTTTTAGGTTAATTTTGGGTATTAAAATGCCCCAGATCTCAATTAATGAAATGTATATTCATAGAAGACATTGATTCCATTGCCTCCTCTTCACACTTTCGAGTGGACTTCAGTGGGCCGCAGCGCATTTTGTGCTGAATACATTAATACAACTCTGTGAATTTTTATTGTTAATGTTTAAATGCTACTATCAAATTACTTTAAATTATTTGTATTTAATTGTTTCTTATTATTTAATGAACTCAAAATATTGTCCTCACGTAAAGATGTGACTCATATGGAAACGTAATGAGTTTCTTGCTCATAATAATAAAAGACATTGGCTTTTCTGCCTCCATCCAGAAAGACAGCGGCAGACACAGAAAGATACTCGCAAGGACAAAGAGCTCTTAGTGCTACAATCTAAGGTCAATCAGTAGGTGTTGACAGTTAAATTAACAGGTGCTACAAGTACCACTACATTTGGCTTCTGATTGTGTAACAATGAACAGATAGACCAATACACTGTGAGACAGATAATCAAATAAATCAATATCTATAAATAAGCAAACATAAAGAAAAAATATATATTGCTCTGGAGAAAGATTTATGACCCTCATTGGCCACATGGAACACACACACAGCATTCAAGGCTGTGCAGTGGTCAAGTTAGTGGGAGGCAGTCAGAGAGATAAGGATGCCAAACAGGTCTAAATCCCTCCTGAAGCGGTCTTGATGGACAGACAGGCCACCATTAACAATGCGGTGGCTTGTGAGAGCAGCAGCTGATGGAAAGATACCCTGGCATTTGCTGCGTTAAGAAGTGGCCCTTAAAGATTTCACACTTCCAATTTCTTTGAATTATCTGCCATCTCCAGCCTGTCACTCAGCCTGACAATCTCAGATTCATGCTCACTGAGGCACCAGGCTGGTTATTGACAAAGCAATCTGCCGTGATACAGCAAAGCCTGATAAAACATTAGTCAAACAACATGAAGTACAACTCTAGACCCACCTCACGCATGGTTGGATGCCTCAACTGTTCGTTAGCCCTTTTTTTCTTTAAATACATTTGTATTCATGTCTAATAAAATACACTGTGAACACAATATACTGAGTATGGGTTTAGTGTATAATCCTGGTGTTTTCAGGATGAAATGTGTACTTGTGCCATTCATCAATGATTTGGTGTGACTTGAAACTTTGTGGCAATGT
This sequence comes from Micropterus dolomieu, assembly GCF_021292245.1. NCBI lineage: Eukaryota > Metazoa > Chordata > Actinopteri > Centrarchiformes > Centrarchidae > Micropterus > Micropterus dolomieu. The sequence goes on along the minus strand of NC_060170.1, from coordinate 26,108,631 downwards.
AGCAGAGAATCTCTATCATGTGTCGCCATTTGCTAGATTGTAACATCCAGAGCCAAATGGATTTGTTAAGGTCCACCTAAGGCAGCGATGACATCCAATGCTGTTTTGACACTGAACAGACTGCTTATCAGATCTTTAATGGTTTGATTCGCTTGCAGCTCCAGACAGGCCATGATAGAAATATCACAACATCCCCATTACCCTCAGCATTCAGTACATAGTGCACAGCCTGTGCTTTCTATGAATTATTAAAAGCAGACAGATTACGCTGCAAGGCTGGAAGTCTAGAGGCATGCTACAGATGCTGCTGAGCAAAACGGTAACATCAGAAGTGTGTTTTTGTTTTTTTTTTTTTTTTTTTTTTTTTTTTCAGATCTGCATCAGAGAGAGTGGCCATTTGGATAGGCGTATGGCTACGAGGAAAAGAAAGAGGAAATAGTGGTAGGGGTTTGGACATGTGTGTGTGTCTGTGCATGTGATGGGGGTGAAGGGTATAGTGTCAGGGCTTGTCTGACATGTGGCCTGGTGGGTTGGGTGGATGGTTGGTTTGCTGGCTAGATGGCTGGTTGGGTGTAGCCCAGCTTGAGCCTGGCAACTCTCTCTCTCTCTCTCTCTTTCCCTGGAGTGACGGGCTGAGACATTAAGACAGGCGTTTTAATTAACTGTGCCACTCTTCCACCTGCTGCCCTCAATATGCTCTGGCCCAGGCAAGCTGTCTCTCATACCACTGAGTCTCTTTCTCTCTTTTTGCTGCATCTTTCCCATTTCGCTATCATTTGTCTACTCTTTCCCGTTCTTTCTCTTCTTTTCTTTCCAATTTTCAAATCTCACCCTCCATCACTCCGACTTGCTCTCCCTAACCTCTCGTTTCTATCCCCTGTGCATCCCCCCGCAGTTTGACCCTAATAAATGAAGACTCATACCGATATACGGCGATCCCAGGCTCATATGACAGAATTAGCCAATTTCTTTTTTTGAACTTGGAGAGAATTAATTTCTACATGTGTCCTGTTCTACTGACCCTCTAACTACCCCTCGCCCATCCCATACACACACATACAGTGTGCACACACACTCTCATGCTCTTCAAATCTATCTGGTAATTCAGTTCTGCCCGACACTCATCAGGCTATTCATTAAGGCCTGATTGAAGATGGATATTTCTGTTCCCTCATGACAGAATGGAGCTAGGGATCAAACTGGGGACATTACAGGATTTAGGAGAGCAATTGTAACACACAGCAGCTTCGTGTGTGTCTGTACACTTGGACATGTGTGTGAATGCGTGCTCATAAATGTTTGTATTAATATGTGTAAATGTATGCCAGGCCATTTAAGAATCTCATTTAGTGCTGTGACTCCTATAGTTTAATCATTTAGATCATAAATTTAGAATTAATTCAAACAGAACGGAGCAACAAATGATCCACTTTTAGCACTATACTTAAATTGTATTACACTTTTAATGGGGTTAATAATAGACGGCATTAGCAACACAGGAAAACGACTCTACAAAGTGTTGTATTAAAAGGATTAATGTCCTCCCTTCAGAATTAAAGCCAGGTCTTGAAGATACAGCTAAAACTAACAAATGGCCTAGCACTGGCTCCACGATGGGGCCTCAGTCGCAGCCATACTACAGTAAGAAGACAGCAACTGGGGCCAATATATCAGCCAGGCAGACAGAGAGCATTCATCTGCTGTGTGAGGAGAAGTGACTTTGAAGTTCTCCACAGTGAGGTGAAAGAGCAGCCATGGCCTCAACCTCTGTGTTTATGTAGCCGCACTAGCCCTGGGAGAGCTCTAAATGAATGATGTGGATAGATGGACACCACAGCTAAAAGCACACACTCACGCGTCTGTGTGAGGGCCAAGACACACACCAAGGATTTACGCATACTTTATGTTGAGGTCATGGACATGTCTGCGTGTACGGAACATGCAAGCATGTACTCTGTCTCTATGTACTAGAAAAATGCATATAACAGCAGGCAGAAGGTACTGTTGGATTTAATGAATGTAGAAAATGGTTGTATTGCACCGTATTACACTCACAGGTTTCAAACATAAGCAGAGACTAACCTGTTAGAAGCAGGCTATGCCAACATCCTCCAGCAATGTCTCTCACTGCCGAGCTTGATAGCGTCACTTCCTCTGGGAACAGGATGTTCCTCTTTATGTTCCCACATGCCCGTCCACAGCCCCACTGAAACAACCTGCCGTCACCTGCATGTCATCCAATGGGTAAATTAATAGTTTTCCATTTGAGAAAAGAAGTAATGATGTAATCAGCAGATTATTTCTGCAAATGATTTCAATGTCATTTCCAAAATCGCATTCTAAAATAAATGTAGTACACAAAGGTACTTTCACAATATGACATTTATATGATAAAATAAACTGACTGACTGACACTGTGTAGTTCCTTTATTAATTATAAAGCATAGCACGGGCCTCCAACGCCCTGCAGCTCATCTTGCATCTCTGTCAACCACACCTCTAGTAGCATGTTGTCCTTGTTGTGCTGCTGCTGCATGGGGCCTCTGGTGATAAATTATGGATGCAATGCAAAAGCTGTAAAATTTGTTGTATCTTCCATTATCTTCATGTTAAAGGCCACAAAAGCTCTTCAGTGAAGTCAGCCATTAAGAAATGACAGGTATTGCTATCAGCCTTCTTTATAGCCTATTACCTGCAATGACAGCAGCTGCTGCTGCACCACTGTACGGCCTATCACATTATTTGCAGCTAAAGTCAGCTACTGTGTCATTTCGCCTCATTTTCTTGACAGTGCTATCATAAATCCATTGGGCTGCAGGGGAAACTGTCGACTACCTCGATTATCTTCATAGCCTGAATGAATTCTGAAATGTATGTAACAGGCAATGACTGTTATGGATCAGGAGCCAGGGCCATATTCTCACTAACTCTCTCTCCCTCCTTGTCTCTCTCTCAGGTGATGTGCCAATCGAGGGCTTAAGGGCTCTGATATTCGCATAAAATTGAGTAAAATGGGTGAACTTTGAAGCACACAGTGACAGCTCATGACTAGTGACGTCAGCTCCCTACATAAAGATATTGTCCAGCTGAATCTGGCATATTTGGTGAAGGGTCAATGATACGATCCACTTCTTAGCATATTCAATAAAGAGAGGTGAGTGGTACAGGACATACACACTGTAACATGGGGGAAAAAAGCAAATATTTGAATCCTTATCTATTTGATGCTGATATGACACTTGAATGTTGTGTATCATAGCAGTCCTGCACAGTGCATTGCTGTACCTGTCAGGGCAAGATTGTGGTTTGAACCACAGGTGACCTTCGACACATGGTGCACACACTCCACAAAGCGAGGGACGACCACATTTTCATTAGACCCACAGCCTATTTGTCCATAATCATTCTGCCTGTAGGGAGAAAAGTATAAACAGATAATTAAAAACATAATTAATTACCTGCGGGCATCACCTTCATACTTTTTTATCACATCTCTTATTACATCTAAGGTACATACAACACAATTTCATAGCATGAATATTTCCATTTCTATATGGTAAAATAAATAATGAAATCAATTAAACTATTGCAGTGAGCAGCTTCCACTGGGGACTGTGGAACATATGCGCTTCCTCCCATTTCGCCGAATCCTCTTTGTGACAATAACGAGACACAGCCCTATCAGAAGTGAAACACCTCACTAACTAATTAGACTCTCAGGCTGCAGTCTGACAAAATAAAAAGAGAAAAGTGCTTGAAGGAAGACTTGCTCTCCCGCAATTTGCATCTGCCACTTTTTACTGCATCTGTTCCAAGTGCCATTCAACATTCTCTTCCTCCTTTTGTTGGGTAGTGTTGAGCCCCAACTATTTAAGCTCACCTCCTACCTACCCAGAGCTTTGTTCCTGCTCCTCTGCAGGCCAGTAATGAGCCAACCGCCACAAAACCGCTAGGAAATTAATGACTCATTACGGACGGGGCCTAGACCACTCCACAGCCTCTCCTCTCCTCCCCTGCTCCACCCCACATGCCCGCATGTAATCCTCTCTCTGCCCCTCTTTCTCTCTCTTACTCTCATCCCTTTAGCCCATACAGAAAGACCCTAACACCTCCCTATCAATTAGAGCCTATTACAGGGCTCCCATGCTAGCAGGGCAAAGAAAGAAGGCCTTCACAGCTCAAGAGTGTGTGCAGGAGAGATTGGGAGGGTTGAATGAGGTGCCTTAAGGTGCTCCTTTCACACCCTTGCCCTTATCCATTATGCCAGTCTGTAGAGCCCCCTAGGAGAAACGTGCAGCCCCCCAAAAGACTTAGGGATGAAAATAAGTCAAGGGAGGGATTCTTGGTCACACCTTTTCACTTTTCCTTCCACTCCAGCGTAAAATTATATCATAACTAGTCCTTAAAGCAACATGGTCACTGTGCTCTTACTTTAAATGGATAGTTAGAAAAAGACGAGCTCTAAATAATATGCATTAATCATACCATCTGTGTCTGTTTTTATGGACGGACAGACCGAGACAGATATTAACAAGATAAAGCAAATGGTGGACAAGCACCTACACATGAAAATTCATGTGGTTATTGATTTCTTTTTGTTACACTCCCTTTACCCTCCATTGCATTCCCCCAGGCAATACCTTCTTATTCATGTCACTGTTGGTCTTTGTTCAGAGCAAAATATACTGTTCTACATTGCCAGCATTTTAGAATATCTTTCCTTTTTTTCCCTGATAGGATATGTATCAGCTTTTCATTCAAGCATGCTATGTTCATTGGCTTTTGAAGCTATGGTGCATTCCAAGGCAATCCCTCCGAGAGTGAATGGGTAAGATCACATGGGTTTGAGGTGGTTTAGAATGGCAAATCCTGCTGAAAGTGTCATTTCCAGTCGGAGACATCAATTTGGTGTGTGAAACAGGGCCCCAGGAGAGCCCGATAGCCTCGGAGATTCCTGACAAGAGCAAAGGGCCTGGGGATCAACTCAAACTCACCTGGATGAGACGGGAATTTCACAAAGCGCTTCAAATACATGGAGCAAAGTGAGAGAGAAGCAAGAGCGGAAGAAACATGATCGACAACCCAGGAAAAAAAGTGCAGGGAGAATCTATAAAGAGAGGACATACTTAATATCACTTCAGCGGTATATGATGAGGCTTTGTACAGAATACAGCAAGTTATAGTAATGCCATTAGACTTATTTGTTGGAACAAACAAATCATGATTTACATTTTACATTACATTTTATTTATTTAGCTGACGCTTTTATCCAAAGCGACTTACAATTGCTATATATTAGAGGTTGCACGCCTCTGGAGCAACTTGGGGTTAAGTGTCTTGCTCAGCGACACAGGCAAAAGGAAAAATCCCAGAGAAAGACTCTTACGTGCACTACTAAAGCACATCAGGTTAGAAGTGAGGTAACTACTTGTCCTTTTTGACTTTCATACTACTGTATACAGTAGGTGTTTGCATTAGTAAAAATTACACAAAACAGGAGTTGATCAATCACCTCCATCTGGGGAGGATTATCTAAGCACATAAGTATGGTTAATAGGAAGATATTAAAACACTGACATGCACAAATTAAAAATGTAAATTATTGGCAGCATTATTTCTGGCCAAACATTTTGGTAACTGTAAAACAGTGTACAAAAGCAGTGGTATTAACTCTAATATAAAGCCTCAATTAGCAAAAGTGAGAGCAAAATGGCTGATAATTATTGCGCCAGCTCATTAGACTTGTTTTGACACTAAAACCACTTAAATCACTACACAGTCATACACACAAGCACAGATGCAAATACACACATGCAGATGTTAAGAGTTTATTCCCATCATAATGAGGCAGACACTGTACAGGTTGGGTTTTACTTGTTTAGATGAAAAACTAAACACTTCAAACTAGATTTAATAGGGTCTTACCATCACATGAGCAATTTATAAATGTGTCTATGGATGGTAAATTTAACGAACTGATACCTTGTACAAAAATGAATAGCAAAGGATGGTCATGCAGTGCATTATAGTACACCATAGATCTAGTTAAAGACACACAATTGCATGTGTTTCAACAGTTTTTTTTTAACTTCACAAAAGGCAGAACGAGGCCAACTCAAAAAGCTCATCTAGTTTTGAGTTTCAACAAGGTCTCAGTATAGAAAACAATAATACAGAAGTTAATTACAAAGTCATTCAACTTTAGAAGACATAACCTGAGTAAAGCAAACAGGATAACACTGTTGACTCTGAATATATCATGTATGAAATGGTGAAGAGCACAAAAGCAAGACAATCCTCTGCTGTGCCAGCTATACATCTTGGCTAATAATGATACAGACTCCAAAGGAATAAAATCCTTGGGGCCGGCCATGAAAGTTTAAGATTCAATGCGGTAAAATACAATGTGCCATAAAATATTAATGTGTGTGGTAAAATTATGCTGGTGGTAATATTTTAGATTGCTGCTGTCTGTAAAAGAGGCATATCTGTATTTATTTACAAGCAGGGGTAGTGGATGGGGGGCTTTGTTTGAAGCCACGTTTATGAATATCGACTCAGGCTCCTAGGTAAGTGGCTATAAATCTGAGAGAGGATCTTTGTAAAGTTCCCTTGGAGGACATAACTTCAGGTCTAACCGCCTCCTTCCTTCACTTGACTTTTAAACATTTAGATGTAGCCCGGCCAACTGCATTTAGAGCAGCTTCTAAATTATGAAGGGTTCCATTTTGAGAGTCCAAGAGTTAACCAATCAAAGTTGATAAACTGTGGCAATAGATTTCTTTAGGATAGAAACAGAGGTGTGTTGGGCCCTTGATCTAGAGTGTTTGAGTTTGGGGAATACTGAAATGGATCTCTGTACATGCTATCTGCTATGTTCCAGATGTTGCTTTGGATGTACTCAGAGGAAGATGCCCTTATACCCATACGATCCACAACATACACCCACACTCCTTGAAATATACTTACACCAGATCCGGTGCTACACTTTTCATTATTTTCCAAGTAGGCATATAGTATTTAACTTTTAAGCCCAATCTTTCTATGCTCTCTCTTTGGGTATGATGATGAAAAGGGTGAACAACTTGAAGCAGAGAGCATGACCTGTGCTAATGAGAGCATTCCTTGTTGATCAAAACGCTCATGTATCTCATATCACCTTAGGCTATCGAGACCAGCTGGAAGAGTTCTGTCCACACTGGATGAACCTTTCTCGGGTGACTCATTCACACCTTCTTTTCCTTTTTTTCTCTGCACTGCATGTTTGACATGTTTATCTATTTATTTTGGTTCAAGGTTCTGAAGTTCAGATCACAGGGGTGATTGCATTAGTAATGGTGGTGCGGTTGGCTGACTGTGAGATGACGGACACAGAGGTCTGTATCCCCCGGCTACGATGATCACATATGAGCCAGGATTAAGAGAACTGATTTCTTTCCTGGTTGAGTTCAAAGGGCTCAATCAAAGTGCTTCACTGCTGAACTCTTGCGCCCCAGCCCCCCACTTTAAATGCACAAGTGGTGATAAGGTTGAGCCATGAGAAAACACTGTTTTTGGTTTTTCTGCCTGGTGATGTACAGAGCAACAGTTGATGTCACCATGCACTAATAAATAAGCTGGAAGGCTGCATTGATCCAACCATCTAATTCCAAGAAAATAGCTTCCTCCTGAGCTAAACTGGAGAAAATTGACAACCCCTCAACCCTCCACCCTTCCAATTCAAGCCCCATCTCTTTCTCTTTTATTCCCTTGTCTTTCTTTCTTCATTTCTTCCCATTTCCATTGCTTTCTCCCCAGTGCTTTCTCAGGGCTAATCTAGCAGCCTCTACGTTTACGTAGACCCCAGCAATCTCTCCCGCGCCATTCTGTCCCTGACATTAGCTGACACTAGGTATCAGTTCACACCCTCAACACACAGAGAGAGGTGCTAAACAAGAACTTCAGGACATGTCACAGCACACTTAAAGGGTTTCTCAGTGATACAGAAGGACTGAATAGAGCATGTTCACTCAGTAACACACATAAGGCATACCGTACATGATCAATTCTACTTGTCTTGGCTTTAAAATAGTACAATAAATAATTATATGTTTTAATTTAAAATATAGTATAACCCATTACATTTGGCTTTTTTTTATCCAAATGTAATACTCACTATCATAAGCCTCTCTTGGTACTGAAGAAATAAATACTTCCTCTTCTGCAATTTAAACCTCTTTTTCTTTTTTTTTTTCTGAGAGACCATGTGTGTTTGCAGTTATGGTGGTTATAGTGTGCTTCTGAGATCTAATGCAATTATGCTATGTTCAGTGTTTAATCAGTCTTGATTACCTGTCGAATGCGGCAAATAGGCACCCTCCTGGCTCTTGGAGACATGAAGGTTTGAGTTGTAGTAATTAAAAGTGATGCAGAAATGACAGAAAGATGCTAAACAAATTATAAAATTGCAAAAAAGCAAACAAAAAAGTAGATTCTGTTCTCATACACAAACAGACCAACCCTGTGATCTATTTCTTAGAATATTGTCAATTGTAAGATTTTTTTTTAAATTTATTTCTTATCTGGTTTGTCAAGCAATGATACGCAAAGCAGTTTTCATCTTCAGGATTCAAACCATGTTTGCCAATTCATAGATTTTCATACATACAACCTGAACCCACCTGAACATACTGTAGTGGCTCTCTAGACATAAGGACCCATGGGTAGATGTTCAACAGTTCAAGTCTGTGACATAAGAAAACTGTTCATTGCTTGGTTCATTAGCCCTTCTGGCTGTTCTAACAGTTGTCGTGGTCGTTGGAGTCACTCGAGGCCAAGTCTAAACGACCGTCGTTTATATTTTCACATGAAGCCAAATTTGAGCGTTTCTTAACTCTCCTGGGAAGAGGACAGCCTTGTAAGTGTGGGATAAGTGGTGTCTTAGCCTTCCTCCTCTGGTGCCCCAGAGGAGGATGCCCTCTTTCACTCCTCTTTCAAACCATCTGTCTTCCTTGTCCAAAATATGTACATTGTTGTCAGTAGTAGTGGTTGTTTAGTTTTCCTAATATATAGGTCTGCACATTCCACACTGCATTGCATACACTCGACTGCTTTTTTGTTTGGGTGTGTTCGGGTGTGTGATCTTTAGGGTGGACCAGTATCTGTCTTACGGTCATTCAAACTTAGCCTCCCCCAAGGAGGGTTAAAATCAAGGGCAAGTGGACTTGGCTGAAGTCTCACTTAGCCTCACGTGACTCGACCAACCACAACGACTGTCGTTACAACAGCCAGGAGCACTAACAAACCAAGCAGTGCCCACACCTTGATAACAACCCTACAGAGGTTAAATGGCTGAGATTCCCTTCCATTCAGTCAGAACTGAAGAACTCCCTTGGGTGAGAGGTGCAACGTCTTCAAGTATCTTCAACCAAATCCAGTTGCCCATAATTTTAACCTTCCTTGGATTGCCCCGACTTTAACTGCTTAAAAAGTGGTCCATGTCTCCAAAGTTAGTGCAATCACACAGTGTATGTTTTTTCCTCCTCTCACTTCCTGTTTTTTGACTGAAAATCATGCAGAGCCCACACCACTTTAAGCCAGTATTTACAGTTACGATCTGGCTGTTGTTTTCCAAGGAGCAGAGCTGTGCTTTGCCTTTTTTTAAAATTCATTTAGCTGTAAGGCAGAGTGTGATAAGACAGAACGAAGACTTCCCTCATAACGAGGCACATGCCAAGTCTGACATAATCCAATCTGGTCCATTTTCATCAGCTTTTGTCTTGTGTTTTTTGCTTCTCTTTTGGACTTTCCTTTGGTTCCAACGATGGCTCAAAAACCTGAAATGACACAATTCGGTCGCACTTGTATGGCGGTAAGGCTGCAATCCAAACGGCTTTTCTGCAGAAAAATCCTTGAAGACCCACACACATTTAAATCTGGCCCTGGGGGCAACAGGCTTTAAACCACTGAGATAAAAAACCATCCAGGCCAAAAGCAAAAATATATATTTTAAGGGAGGGCTTACCATGGCAACAAAAAGGCATGTCAAACTTGTGGAAAGGAGGCATTCTGATTGAGGAGTAAACACAGACCAGTTTGCCCGTAGGAAAGCCTAGGAGAAGCTCTTCGCATATTAAGGGGCCCAGCCTCACACGTATACAGCAGAAAGAGAGACAATGACAGTAATAACAGGCGAGGAGTCAGGGTGCGGAAAAGACGGTTAAACGGTCATTTGTGAGAAGAAACGTAACAGGGCTTAATACAGGCTGCGCCATAGGCAGGGTCTTCCAGAAAGACAAAATGTCCGTAAGTGTGTTATTGGGCCTCAACAAGAAACATCTCTTCCGGTCCACTGGTCTGCAGTGAGTCAAAACATTAACCATTTACTAAGGAAGCTTATTTGCAATATCAACACCTGGTTTAACAGAGACTCCAGATGTTTCTCAGTAGTGTCAAATAACAGATACAGTACCACACAAAAATACTTACATTAAATAAGCAAAATGTTACAAGACAGGAGAATTGGTAATAGGTACTTTCAGGAATAAATGGAGGCAAAAGCAACCATAAACAGGTATGACAGAACACCACCAAAAAAGTAGTGGATATTTTGTCCATGTGTCTACATAAAGAAATACTCTCTGGTAAATCTCAAACTCCTTTGCCTCAAATTAAAGACAGTAAGGAGAAATGAAGCGCCCCGCTGCTCTGTGCCATGCAGTGCCACCTTCATGGCGAGCTGTCAATACGCCATGTGGATATTTTCAATCCTCAATAACATCTGACGACAGCAAAACAAATTCAACAGAGAAGTGAAGGATGGAAGAAAAGAAAGAGTGGGATTCTCACAAATCAAAACCTTTTCTATATTCTCTTTTTCTATTCACACTCATACCATGAATGCTTACATTTCCACTGTAAACACAATCAGTGCCGTGCAAGAATGATGAAACGCCATTACTTTTATTATAGCAGAAAATAACAAGCTCTCATGAAGGGATTGATTGTTTTTGAATCGTAGATCTTTGTAAGAGGAGTGTAAAGTAGAGCTAAGTCTCCATTATAGGACGCTGCTGCTACATTGCTTTTGATTTTCTGTCAACATCCCTCTTACCAACCAGGCACTGTATTTACTAAATGCAACAGGGCCAAGAAATGGATTGAATATATTGTTCGTCTTCTGCAATCCAAATTGTGTCAACCGGTTGGAGGTATTGCAGGTCTTTTATTCTGTGTGTCTCACTCTGCCAATGTTTATAGATACTGTAGGACTCTTCTGAATAGTTGACTGCACAATATGGGTGTAGTTACTGTAACAAAACCAAACATAAATTAACCGTGAACCATGCAAGCAGGCAACTCACTCCTGCAAAGCTCTTTTTTCCCTCTGATGTGAGGATTATACACAGAAAAAGGAGTCCCAATCTGACTGAAAACTGTTCCCCAAACATGTCCCTACACAAATCAATGCCTGTTTAATAAACATCTTTGTGTTGTTTCAATTTGTAAGTCTCATGTTTTACTGGTTTAACAGCCAAACAGTGTTTTACGATGGTAATAATTATTGAAATATTTAACAAATTTATTGCATAAAATACAACTTTGAAAAGCTGACAAGCATGGTGTATTATAATAATGTTTATAATAAAATTGAAGGTGGTATTATATTTAAAAACCCTGTTCCATCTATTTACAAGAATATATTAATTTAATTTTCAAACACATGGCTAATATTACAATTCTACAACATTGTAGCCTATATTACAGTGGTGAAGATTTAAAAAGGCGCATTACCAACAGGGTTCATTCAGACGGTCTCTCCTCAACTTCCACCACACACTTCAAAAAACATATGTGCACACATACAGTATATACACTTAGCTATATGCAAACACATACACACTGCCACATAAACACATACAACTTGCATCCTTCTCTGGTGGCAGTATATACCTTTAGTCGCTCTGTTGCCCTACCCCACTGTCTATTATAAGTCAGTCATCTGCACCCTTCCCCTCTCACTCAAGTCATGGCCCCTCTGTCCCCTCTAAGTACCCCAATAAATTCAAATGTAATGCTCCTAAATGAGATCACTTACATGTGCCATTTCTCTTCAACCATATTTATCATCTAACACTTTGGCCTTCATTAACAAATGGCACTCAAGGGGGTGGTGGTAGTGGGTGATTCCTCATCCCTGCCGCGGGAGGGGGGGGGGAGCAAGAGAGAGAGAGAGAGAAGGCTCTTACAAATGACAAATTGAACTGGGTGTGGGTTAACACTTCACGTTATGACGTAAGACTTAGTACGACGTCGCTAAGTGTGTCATGAGGTCAACTAAATTACTGGCCAACAGATCAGAACAGATACTGTAAGCAAAAGTAACAAAGGCAAAGCAACAGACCGTTTTTCTGTCTTGACATTCAAATAATTTTGTTTGCATAATTTAAATATAACGTGTAAACACAGTTTCCGCCACCCAGGATGCCAAGGATACAAAGACGACTCATCTCTGTTCAACAAAGTTCGAAATCATTATTTCAACCTGAAGCATCACAGTATTACGCACACACACGGGCGCACACACAATCCCTCCTTCATAAAACTATCAAACACTAAATGTAATAATCCAGAGGCCACCCACTGTCCAATAAGCATCAGCCAACTAGTTTGGCATTTACTTCGGTGGGTTTAATTGGCTGTCGTCTCCAACATTGTGTAAAGCAGTGGGGTGCATTTGCATGGGACTATTCCTGTAATATTACATACTGTAAGGTTAAGTCTACCTATTGTAAAATTTATAGTCCAACTATTCTTCGCTCTGGCACTCACTCCTCATCTGCATTGGCAAAGAATATGTTCAGTTTACCTATTAATTATCACAACAATGGAAAGATGCACAAAGCAAGGGTAACCCCTTTTTTATTTCCTTTAATAAACATTTTAAAACAGCTTCATTATAATAATGTATTTTGATTAACGATGTTTACCACAGTGCTGGTAGTGAAAATTGCTTTCCCATAAATTAAACCTATAAAAGTTAGTTGATGAATTATTGCCTAAATGTTAAATGTTAGAGTCTAATTCATTCACAGCAGCTCCACTCTGTACAGTATCTACAAAATCTACATATTCATAGACTAATAAACATAATGAATTAATTTGATTCACCAACAACTATTCTTTTTTTATTCATTTTCAAATATTCATTGTTTCAATTAGGACTAAATATCAATACAAAACATACATCTGCAAAAGCATGTTATGCAGTTATTGATTTTAGAAAATGTTGAAGTTTTACTCATGTACTTGTTGTTATGTTTAGATACAGCATGTAATCAGTTTAATGGAGCAACTTGAAGTCTTACAAGTCTTTACATATGTGATGCATGAATGCATGTAATATATACACACATACATACCATAAATATGAATGAATTTATTGGTAATTACTGATTAATTAATAATCCATGATTCATTAACTATTTTAAAATATTTTTTATGTTTTATTTTATGTTTTTTTCCTCTTAGGAGCAACAGCTTCTAACTGCATGATGTAATCTAATAATTAACATTTTACATTAAAATGTATTTACATCAGATTTGCATTTAAAGATTTACTATAATAGAGAATCTCTAAAACCAAGTCAGTTGTACTTTATCTTTATCAGAAGTCACAGTGAAGTACATCAGTTCCAAAACTAGCCAAAACAACAGAATGACATCCTGAGTGGTTAGAGATGTGGATACTAGTCGGTTGTAAGAAACAACTTTTCAGAATGATGTCACTCATAATATGCCATACTAAGAAGTGTAAGAGTGTATAAGAGTGTAAAAGAAAATGCTGATATACAGACACAATGCAGGTTCACATGTGGAAATCAATTTGTATGTTGTTTTCTTTATTCGAATTACATTAGAAGAACATAAACACATTTTTATCATAGCCACTTTCAGTTCTTCTCTGATAACTACTTGTTCATGCTGATTTCCAATTATGCTTTGTGTGTCTCTTGTATTTAACAGAGCAAAAGGCTGTGTACCCTCAAGGTAAATTTACCATCTCTCTCAAAAAATACAAAAAAAGCAGGAAAAAGGGGGACGCTTTGTGGGGCAAGTCTAACATTTTAACATCTCTGCGTTTCATCTAAATCACTGACAACAAAATAGCCTCTAGCATGATTCGCTCTCTCTCCCTCAAAGTTAACTATGACATCTGGCATGGGCTCTGAACACCATGACAACAGACACCACGGCAGCATACAACTGTAGTGCAAGCAAGGAGACAGTGAGAAAGAGAGGGGGAGTCACACAGCTTGTTAATGGGGGAGAATGCAATGTAAAGAGATCAGTAATTACCATTATTTAAACAACTCCCAATAACAAGTGGATTATGTAGAGCCTAGCTATTGTGAGGACAAGCGTCGCTCTGATGTTTCTGATGCAAATCCCCCCCCCCCCCAAGTTTCAAAATCTAGGAACCATTGTCTTGACAAGGAACATGTGCCGGTGATGGCAAATGTACAGTAAAATACATAATTGTGCTAAGCTAATAACTGAGGACAAACACTTGTTTTACAGTGAATATTTGTATGCATTATTCATTTAAGCATAAAGGATCCAGAGAAGATGGTACATGAGCCCCTCTGTGTGCCCCGAGGCTATTGTCATGGTGGGCATAATGGGAAGGGATTGTAGTGCAAATGTTGTCATCTGTATATCCTAATGCTGCAATTTAGGATGGAACTTAGGATGGAATCATGACGAGCAGTCAGAAATGATGCGCAGATGAAGACAGAAGGACAGAGTGACAGAAAGAGAGAAAGGAGGGAGACAGTCTTGTCTTTGGTGAAGTGAGGGTGGTGTGGCAGGTAATACTCTGGCCACTGCCACTCACTTTCCCAATCAGGCAGAAATTATAATTTTAATAGACATTCAATTAGATTCATTATTTCACATTTCTTCCTCGTGTCGGTCAAGACCCCTCTCCATTCAGATTTATCTCCGAAACACATTTTTGTTCAGGCAAAACGATGGATTGACAATGCAAGGGAAGAGGGAAGTCAATTTCGCTTGATGTCACTGACGGCTTAGCATGTAATTACTGTCACACATGCACAATAGCAGTACTCAGAGAAGTGCAAGGACAATCAATTTAGTTTTCAGGAGTGCAACTTAAGGATAAGTACATAACTTTGTTTGAAAGAATAAGAGTGGAGGTTGTTTAAATATGAATATATATATATATATATATATATATATGGTGTTTTGGAAGGTTTTCCCTCTGCCTGGAATCAATTGTCCAGCAGCACCCTCTTGTGGAGCCTAAGTAAAATGCAAACTATGTTCAGCACTGCAGCCTCTCTGTGCTTCCTTTTCCCCTCTGCATCCTGCTGCAGCACTCCTCCTCTGGCTGGATCTTCCCTCCAGCCTCTTCCTGTCGGAGACGCCCAGCCACTTCCCCTGTTCTCGTACATTGCGCTTTGGTCTGTGTTTCTCGCCCAGGCCTGGCGCGATCTCAGTGACCTTTTAGTCAAATATTTAGATGGTCGATTTCAACCCCTTTAAGGAACTGCCTCACAGCCTCCCCTCATAAAGAAATCGATGGGATGAGTTCAAATGCCAGTGAAAATGTTCAAACATAAACAGGTTCATTGGGAGGCTATGGGGAGGAGTGTTGGCAGAGATAGGAGTGTTGGTAGAAGGACGTAGTGGGGTGGCCGTGGGGTGGTCAGGGTGGTGGGGGGCTGATGCAAATGTATGCACAACCATGGAGCAGCTATGCATATGGGTAGAGAGGGATTACACAGAGGGATGAGCAGGGATACTGAGAGGGTTTAAAAAGAGGGTCAATGCTCGGGACATAGTGAGGCAAGGCGGGGCATTTATGTTTACCAATGGAGGAGAGAAGAACAGAGCAGAGGAGAGGAGCAGAATGTATTTGGTACATCATGGCGAAAATGGGCTTTGCCTCTTGTGCTAAACAGAGTGACCTCTAGTTGGGGCCTTGGGGCAAGAGGGTGTGGAGGGGCTAGAGTAGTTAGAGCAGCCTACCCTCACTGTTCCCTTCAGGGAGCGACACTGCACCAAATAGCATGGACAAACCAGGGCATTAATATCCTCACACTAACCCCCTGACAATACCCCATTATGTATGTACGCCTCTGTGCATTACACACCTTGAACTAGAAACAATCGCGCCCTTTTTCTTTCTTTCCCCTTAGCACTTGAACCACAGCCAAGAATTGCAGTGAGCAGATTTTATTATATATTTTTTTTATTTCATAGGCAAAAGAGGGGTGTGCAGAAGCATACACACACACACACACACAAACACTACTGAACACCTTCACTGTGTTCTTTACATAATCAGTTACCTTGTGACACCTACCTTTGCTGCAAATGACT
Source organism: Micropterus dolomieu (assembly GCF_021292245.1). Taxonomy (NCBI): domain Eukaryota; kingdom Metazoa; phylum Chordata; class Actinopteri; order Centrarchiformes; family Centrarchidae; genus Micropterus; species Micropterus dolomieu. Next base: position 26,092,245 of record NC_060170.1, on the reverse strand, counting down.
GTTTGCCTTTTATTCTGCTCTGTGTTTTCTCTCTATCTCTCCCTTCCAGCCATGTGTATCATCTATAATTACAATTCACACTGATTCAAGCCCGCCATGCGAAAACCCAGCCTACAGTATAAAATAAGAAAGCAGCTTGTAAGGTGCAAAGGGGGTACATGACAACCAAGACACAAGGGAGGGGGGTAAAGAAAAAAAATATATAAACACAAGCTCTGGCCGTGGGGTAACAGCATCAGCACAGCATTATGATGTTTCTAAATGGGGAGCGTGTCTTGTGACACGGGTCCCTGTCCAGATATCGATTCCTCCTGTGGCTGCAACACTAACAGCAGCAGAGAGCCATTGAACTTTAAAGCAAATAGTCCTTCTCCCCCGCTCAGCGTCCTCTCACAGGCGATCAATACAGGTCGGCCCAGCACGGCTAACACCTCTATCTGGAATAATGGCGTTCCTCCAATAGTTACTGACCAGGAAGCAATAGAGACAGACTAGAACTGGTTGGGAAAGGGGTTTCAAAAATGGAGAAAAATATGAGGTTCAAACATCCACATTATAATATAAAAATAAAAATAAACCGAGTAATACCTGCTAAACTAAGACGGAGACTGCGCTATTACTTAAACAGTATTCTTTAAATGAGGGATTAAAATAGCAATTCATCTATAAATGTCAAAATATTGAATTCAAATAACTACAATTTTTGTAATACAAAGACTAACAGCAAGCATTGAAATATTATGCTATTTCATGAGCAGCTCAGACAGCAGTAAAACCACTGATGCTTGGACACTCCCTGCCTATTGTCCTTTAACAATCTTCCATTTACTTGCCCGCTTAATAGGTAGAGTGGGCTGGGCGCCTGTTTGATCCCCATTAGCCCTGTATTAGCCACTGTGACCCTAATGTTTCCCACTTCATTACGCTGCTGCATGGAGGGAAGTGGAGATGATGGCCCTGAGAAGAGAGGAAGGCCGAGGGGTTCAGCATGGCTGGGCAGAGATCAAGTGTGAACGGAGAGAAACGCCCATCGCCCATTCTGGATCACCCTGGAACCTCTCAGGACCCCCAAAGGGAAACACCCTGTATTCACCTCAGCCATGTCCAACACACTGCCAAAACATGATATGAACTGCCCTCATCATGTACAACACATGTTATCATAATGGAGCTATCGATGCATGTATGTACAATTTACTTATGTGGCCAAGAAACAACCCCTGTAAAATCCAAACTGTCAGCAAATAAGTACTGTGGATCTTGAAGTTGTTCACAGTAAAAGTAAAGAAAATATATCTTTTTTATGAGCCAGACAATACCAAAGAAAATCCATTCTTTACTCTTTTTGGGTGTCACACAATAACTGTACGTGGATATTTTTGAAATTAAATGCTGTTGGACCAGACACAGGCTGTGCAAACGTTTCTCCATCATACTCTGTTTAAGGGTATTACTGTAAAACAGGCAACTTGGTAATAGCAGGGTTCAAAGTAAATTGCAAAAAAATAATGCAGTTTTTCCAGCTGAAATCATCTGATCCCTTCCATGTCTGAATCAGCTTCAGCTGTAAGCCAGATCGCTGAGGAGGAACACAAAGGGGAAACGCAGAGCGAGAAAAAAAGCAAAAGAGAGAATGTGCAAAAGAAGACAGACAGGAAAAGAAGAAATGTGAGAAAATGCAGCAGAGTGCAAAGTGTTTAAATATGGCTGATGTCAGAAGTCAGAGGAAGACAGTTGTTGGCATCAGGAGTCAGGAGTAGCAAATCATGTGGCCAAGGCACAGGCCACTCTGAACATGGAATGTGACAGAAGCCTCAAATATGGCGGCACTGGAACTCAAAAATCTCTTGGCTCATGGTTTCTGCAGCAGCAAGCTACTGTGTAGGGAAGTGCTGACTGCTGACTGGAGGAACTTCACTTCTCACTGAGGATCAGAAGGAGATCTATCGTGACAAAAAGTCCCTCATTAAAGTCTCAGGCAGACTGTGACCAAGATTACAGCAAACCTGTTTGTTAGCAAGTATATGCATTCATCTAGGCAGGCAAGAGCCTAGGTGAAAATAATTTCTCAACTTTGCTAACTCTTCATAGCATTGCACTGTACACAGTATAATACACAATTTCCATAGTTTCCAGAATATCTGCACGCAAGCACACACAAAGCTCACATTCCTCAGAACATAAAAGGTCTGATTAAGTGATATGTCACCCACAAAAATGAAGAGCATATTTGAATTTCAAAAGGATAGCTCCCAAGGTTCAGCCTTCCCAGTTCTTAATTGTGTCTTAACTGCTCTATCCTATTTTAATGGGTAGAGGTGGTCCTCTATATGAACTCCATTAGCCCAGTATTAGCCATAGTGGCCGTAATGGTCCCCACTTCATTACTCTGTTGCTGGGAGAGACGAGATGATGGCCTAGAGAACAGATGAAGGCCGGGAGGTTCAGCATGGCTAGGCAGAGCTCAAGTGTGAACAGAGGAAACGCCCCTTTGCCCATTCTACAAGTCCAAATTCTGTCTGAGACCTCAAGACGGGTACCAGCCTGCATTCAACATATCCCTGCCCGAAACAGATCCCTCGCACAAAAGGATCAGCAGTTATGAATAACTCTTTTGCTAGTAACCACTCCCCTCTCACGCATCAGGAAACTTTAGGAGCAAATGAATGGCTCATGTCAAGAGATAGCACTAAAGCTACAGACTGTGATCCCTTTATATCCATCTATATACATTCGCATCACAGAGAACTTTTTCAAAGGACCTGTACCTAAATACTCCAACATGTGCTTGGTACGCTACAGTTTTTGTTAATGACCCCTCCCCTCCTGTTTTTCTTGTAATTCCCAAAGTTATTAGGTCCAATTGCATTAATTGCTGTGAGGAGTGGCCATAGGGCATCTGTAACAGGCTGCCTTTGACAGCAGTCAACTGGGTGTGTGGAGAACTCAGAAACAAGTGGCACTGTCCTACAGTTGAACCCAGGAACTGCTCTTACACGTCTCACCTTTCATCCCATGACCCCATTATTTCTCCTTCCATAGAAACATCACCAAACAGAACATGTTTGATTGCCCTCGCCCTCCGATTTCTCTCCCTCTCATAATGTTATCTTAAGAAATGTGGAAACGATTGAACCTCCATTTGATTTTGGCGGCCGAAATGACTACCATATTGGCGTCCCCCATGAATGTGTGTGTGTGTGTGTGTGTGTGTGTGTGTGTGTGTGTGTGTGTGTGTGTGTGTGTGTGTGTGTGCGTGAGAGGAGTTCCCCCAAGAGATTAAACTGAGAGATTCCAGGGGTTGTGTGATCCAGTTCCTCTCATCATGGCAAATTGACCGTGTGCACTTGACGGCCAGCTGAGTAATCTCCCGACACGTCGGATTTAACACACCACTCTGCAATCACCGAAAGAAAAATAACTTTGGGGAAGAAAAGTCATAAATAACCTGGCAGAGAAGGGGCTTCACTTTCTACTTGCCCTCTGAACCTGGTTGAGAAAACAGTCAATAAGAGCCACATGATTTTCACTGGACTTATCAGGATGCAATCATTAGCAGAGCCATTACATGCCCCAGAGTGTAATACTAACCAAGAATGCTCAAAATGGTCAATAGAAGAAACTAGTTACTTTTGGCAATAAGAGCTACAAGGGACATTTCAGGTCTGGGGGGGTTGTTATTGATAAATAATGTAATGAAAGATCAAATCATCAACAGTATATAATTGATGCAAATTCATGACAATTTAAACAAATTATGGAAACAAGCAAAAACAGCTGTGCTATAGAAAGGTTCTATTAGGGAACTAATGACAAGCACATACTATAGAGCAAAACGGATGCTTCCTCAGAAAAGAGTGCATAAGAATACGCCAGAGTACGAGAGACACAGTGAGACAGCGTCAAGAAAACACAGAATAAAAAATAGAGAAGAAAGACAGACAGTGCGGGAGATTGTCATTCCTCATTGTCGGTGTGAGCAGGAAGTGGTCTGAAGCCAGGAGGATGTAGGCCATGTTCTTTAGAAGGGTGGATTACACTTGGCTCTTGTATGACAGCGGACTTTTCATCACACAGCCACACTGAGCCACAACTGGCCTCCCAAATCTGTCACCAGACTCCATCAGAAGTGGCCCTCCAAATTGAAAAAGTCTGCTGCCATCAGAGGAGTATAAGGGGTGATATGTAGGCGTGGGGGAGATGGAGTCTGAAAATGTGTGCATGTGCGTGCACGTTTAGACCTGTCTAAGAGAGCATTTGTCTGTGTGTAACAGTGTGTCCTCAGAAGAGAGGTTTGGAGGAGCAGACAGAAGGGGTGGGAGAGAGTGAGAGAGGGAAGGAGGGCAGTTGAAGGGTTTAGGGGGAAAAATGTGGTCATCAATTGCTGGCAGCAGATCCAGGGAGAAGATTATTGGACGGTAACCCAGCGGCAGATGTCTGATGAGTGTCTATTAACCTGCTTCCTACATCTCGTAGGCCGTGTTGCTGATGAATTCAGACCAGGAGGCCTTGTCCCGCCCAATAGGAGGGGCCAGTAATCCCTCTCCAGGAAATAGCTGCCAGAGACCTTAGGACCCAATTGGCTGTGCTGCCCTGGCACGGCTAACCGTAGAGGGATACTATTGAGGAGATATGAGTCAACCCCTGCTGCTTCCCGTCCATTGCTATACTATCATCGTATCACTCTCCTCTTTTATTCATCGTTTAGTTTTCATTCTCCTATCTTATTCCTGTGTGTTTACATCCATCCATTCACCCAGGGACCCCTTATTTGTCTATAAACTTACAGTTTCTCAGTGTCTTCTGTCCTTCCCTCTATCCGAGTGCAAATGCCTCTGTTGATACCTCCCATCCTTGCTTTAACCCAGTCGACCTGAAAGGCTACAATAAAATGACAGTCCGAACAGGCCTGGTCTTGTCTTGGCCACGCAGAGAAAATGGGGGCATTAGCTCACTGACACAGCAGCTGGAGGTACAACATCACTGTGACAAACCACAATCACTAGGGTCTTAGCTCTGGCTCATCTGAATCACACATATGAGGTCTAGATATGGAGCTACTTGACTAGGGTATGGCACAGTCCCTCTCCGTAGTTGCAACTGGTTCGGGTCCAACAAATTAATACACGGACACGGCAGTGTCTCGCGCCCACCTGCTCCCAATCACAGACTTCTACATGGATGTTCCCATAGTAGAGAGTGGTTGGGAATTCTCTAGGAAAGTCCCATCACTATTGTTCAATACATATTTGGTTAGCAACATCCTTTAAGCCAATGCAGTTTATATGGGCTGCAATTATCATTACTATCTGTAAATATATACCAAAAAAGTTGATCAGTAATGAGCTATGAACTGACACATTTCTCTAAAGGCTTGAAAATATGAGTTTGGCATCACCTGCCAACGATTCATTTTTCTGTCATCGCCTTTTGGACTTCCCTCCCATTCTCTCAGTGCAGAACAAAAGAAGACACTTCTGGAGTGAGGCCATGTGAACTAAAAATCATCTCCACCCAACCATCTAAACATGTTAGTTAGTTCCCATTAAACCTTTTTCACTAGTGGCCCACTAAACATGGCCCTGGACAACATGGCTGGCTTGAGGCAGTGTGTAGGGCAGGGGGAGGGTAGAAAGAGCTCAGGGTCTATGCTGCACATCTGTTCCTGTATTAAAGGCATATGGGCCGGGCCGGGCCAACTGCTCATGAGCATGCACGGACCCCCGTCCTGAGCCCAATCAGTGTTGATGGGGGTGATGTAATGGACCTGCTTTGGCCTCCCGTGTCCTCTCAAGCACAGTGCAACCGCACAGTCCTGCAAGTAGGCCTGACAACATGCCAGCTCGCTGTCAACACCTGCCCCTCAAACACTGGTGGGATGAAGGGACACATGCAGTGGAAGTGAAGGGATGGAGAGGGGGATGAAATGAGGTCTAAAAAGAGAAAGGGGTGACCTGTAGGAACATTGGATTCACAGGTGGCTGAAGAGAAAAGAAGGATAAATGGAGCAGAAAGGCATAGAGGAAGGAAGGAATTGTTGTTTATGAGACCCCTGCACCACTTATTATTTTAAACAGAAAAAAAACACTTAGCAGCTGGTTCCTCATATCAAATACACTTGATAAATATCATTTTAATGCAGTTCAGTTTTGAACACAGTAAATGTTGTAGCGCATTGTTTGCCAAAGCAAGCAATGCTGCGCAACTGAAAAAAGCATTTTAGTTTAGATTGTAAGAGCTGTTTAGTCAGTAATAATTGTCTACTTGTTTGTTTTAAGGCCAGACAGAGAAGGGGGGACACAGTACAGTGTTGTGTGTGTTGTCTGTGTGTAAATGTAATTGTGACTATTAGGTAATCAGGAAGAGGCCTGCTGCTCTAACCTCCCTCTGTCAGAAAATTAGGAGACTGTGGAACATGTCCCTTCCACATTTATCAGTGACACCACCATGCCTGGACCCCGCACAATTGTGTTTTCATCTGCACCCACAAACTACCATTCATCTTGGCGGTGGTGTAATGGAGGAGAAGTTATGGGAAGGGAACAGGATCAAGGGATTCTACGCTTTGGTGGACAAGTATGGCGGTGAGGAAAGGGTGGCCTGGATGCCTGACTTGGTTGACTGAGTGTCATCTCAGGGTGGGGGCTTGTGTGCAGCTTGGCTTCTCAGAAGAATAAGGTGTAGTCACTCTGTGGTGACCCAGGAGCTTGTCACAGGGGATGTAATGAGGTCAGATTACAGGCTAGTCCACAGACTGGCTGCAAAAGGTTGGCCCATAATCCCACAGTCATTAAAGGAATGCTTTGTTAAAAGTGGATGGAAGAGAGGAAAAAAGAAATGGAGAGAACGAAGCAGAGGGGGGAATATAAGAGGTGTGTGGGGGAACTCAATAACACTTGATTCGATATGAAAAGCCTCTTGTTGCCACCCAGGAGAAGCCCGGCAAGGAAGGATGTGAGGGAAGCCAGCCGAGAGACTCCTACAACCAGGAAACAAGACATGCCTTGTTCCGGGTTTAAGGAGCAAACAGATTAAGATGAATTGATGCAAGCTTAGTGACTTTGGAGAATGGGGGAGAAAAAACGCCCACAGATCAATAAGGCTTAGGAAGCAAGCAACCAAAGACGGAATCTCCACTCACATTCTGGGGGATAACACTCAATGAAGGAAAGGGTCTCAGATCTTATATATCCCTACTTTGTGTGGTTTAGATAAAAAAAGAGGTTTTGGTGTAGAATAACAGAATTAACACATCTTTAGAAAGAGGAAAAAATAAGATTGATGGTTTTCAGAAAAAAAAGGCATTTAAAATTTTCTCCAGCCCATTTTGTAGTGTGCTGGAAATCAGAAAATTATTTCTAAAAGTAATCAAGGCATAACACATTTAAAATCAGGAACAATGAAGCAATGTTTCACATTTTATATAGGCCTTTCATATGAATATTTTTTATAGAATTTACATTTCTGGGATTTGAAAAAGTAAGCGCTTGTACTAACTGTGTGCACTAAAACACACAAGGGGCTTAAAATAAAGCATATGCAGATCACACCAAAAGTCCTATTGCTAGCAAGCTAACATACATCCAGTGTCCCACAGTGCACTGTGACAGATCCGTGCCTAAGCCGGCCTGGCGGGGCCTGTGCCCTGATGTTTGCAGAGATCAGAGAGAATCATCTGGGTTAACATGGTAATTATACAGCAAAGCCCTGCTATCTCAGGCTGGATCTGATACTGTTTTTCTCCTCTCTACTCAGAGATCTCAGGCCTCCAGTCAGGAGGAGCGACAGCCGTCTTCCAGAGCTAATCCCTCAAGAGGTGTTCCACCACTGTCAACTTGATGAAAATAAACATGCTGTGAGTTCATGCATTTGATTACACAAATAAAAAGACTTGAGCATCAAAACCTGGTCTTAACCCCTTATGGCCCTATGTACTATCTAAGATTCACAGGATTCACTGAATGTCAAAATTTCTTTTCTGTGTCCCGAATTAATAGTAAATAGATTTGTCAGTAGTGTTTTTTTATTGTTGATAATTGTTTGATTGAATCAGATGAATTTAAAGCTGCACTGCATACACTGGTATAAGTCTGAAAAATGCATACATTGTGTTCATTTCTGTAATCAACTGTAAATTTATGCTCCTCCTTTTCCCTCTGTCATGTTAAGCTATTATGAAAATGCTGCTTATGTAAAATACCACAACACTTGGTGACCTCAATATCTGTTAAAAACTGACCCTATGGGTGTTCCTTGGCCTAGGTCAGGTGATTTGAACCCACCCAGTAGGCTGATTGAGTTACAATTTAAAAAAGGACAGCTGAGCTGATCCCTAGCTATTGAGACCATTGTCTGAAACAATTATGAAAAGGGCACCAAGAATAACAGCTGTTTTACATAATATGGTGAACTATGAAGACAATGTCATGTTGTTTTTCTGAAATAGGACATTTTAAATAAAATATAGCTGACCTTTGACAGTACGGATATTAGTATTTTCTTTGCCTCTCATGTGGTGTTAAAACACAACCTACTGCTGACCTTCAATCAATTTCAATTTTGAAAAATAACCTGAAATAATATTGCTTGACCTATAATACAAAGAATGATCAAATATAACAATAGAATCACTGTATTAATCCCAGTTTCAGTTAACCAAAAACCCTGCGTGGATGGAAGGAGCATGGCTGTGACTGTTATTTCCCAGTATGTTTGTTTATGTTTTTCTGTATTTATTGTGTTGTGTATTGCTTCTGTGACCGCAGGTGTGCCCTTTAACCCCAAAGTCATTAGCCTTTGCAGTCTGGGTCTATAAACTGCACCACGCTGGTGCAAAACACGTGCAAAGAAAGAGACAGACAGGGAGAGAGAGATGGAGAGAAACACAGAGAGCGGGAAGGGGAAGAAGGCTCCAGGGCCAATTACGGCCCAGAGAAAACAAAGGGCTATATTTCAATGATTCCTCCAGCTGTGCTGTTTATGAGCTGTGTGCTTAGTCTCTCTGTGACCTTCACCTCCACACTTGCCCTCTCTGAGGGAAAACAAGCTAAAATGGCCTGATTCTCAATCTTTCATTTCCCCTTGTTTTTCCACTATTTCTACTTTTTTTTCCTACAGTAGGTTGTTGAAAACATATTGTTTATTTGATTCAGTGTACTGTTAATATTTGTTATTTCATAGTTTTTCATGGCGTAGCACTTTTAGTGCTACATCAACATCCTATTGTGCCCTGTATGAAATAGCTTTAGATATAAAAGTAAGAAAAAATATGGACTAATCTTAGGCTTAATGGCAAGGTGTGTGTCATATGTAACCTTTATAACTTTGCTTGTCAGTCAATTCCCCCCACAGCACATACGCACACACGCACACCCATTACGGACCTCATAAGCAGGGTCTGGGTATCAGTCACTGTGGCCCTTTGACAGGTCTAACCTTCCCAAGCGGCAGAATACACCATCTTCACTGCAGTCCTATTGACCAAAGCAATAAGCCATTCTATATGGTGTATTAAAGTAATTTTCCACATGCTACCTCAGCATGATCCATTGTTCATGCAAGCTCCTGCTGACCATGAAGAGAGGTGGAAAGGGGAAAAAAAACTTCAATGTGCTCCAGGACCAAATTGCAACACTTTGCACGGTTTACATTATTTAAGGAATAAGTCCTCTCCTGGAAATGTTTTTTTCCCTTCCTGACTTAAAAGGTGTAGTCATTATCATGGTCACTCACAAGACAATTTTGGACTGTTAAAGGGAGACAGAGGTCCCAGAAATGGCTCCACACTTGGAAGCATATATCCTGACAACCCAGAGAGCGTGTTCCATTTACGTTCTCAATCCAGTCTCCCGTTTCATTCCCCTTAAATTTGCAAGCAAAAAAAAAAAGGAAAAGGAGGGGCTCTTTTGTTGGCAAGCAGTGGCTGTGTAATATGTTGAGGCCATCTGCGTAGTCCGGTGGCTGCTCTCCCCTGCTCCCTGTGTCAGAGGTGGTGTTGGAACCGCTGTGTACCTCACCCTTGCCTCTGCTGAAATCAGCTCCAGTCCGGGACCATGTGACAAATGATTCCAATCTAGGCTGAGCGCCCTTGACTTGACCCTGACCGCTGTAGACAATAAGGGCAAGCTCAGTCACTGGAAAAGATGTTCTGCGCTAATAAACCCGAGTGCGGACCAGGAGTAGCAGTGAGCGGAGGAAGGCCAAGGGGGCGGGGGGGTGTAGATGTGGACAGGGAGAGAGGGAGGGGGAGAGTTCAGGTTCTGACCTCTCAGGTGCAGGTTGATAATGAGTCTCCCTGTTTGCTCTGTGAAAATGACCTCAGAGAGATGAAAGGATCCAGAGCACAACAAAGAGCCCCATTCTCTGCTCCTCTGAAATGGGATCATTCTTGAGGATTGGCTTATGAATGCACTTTCTATTTCATTGCTTTTAAAGGGCACTTAAGCCAAAACGCAAACATGTAAAAGTAGTTGGGCTAGATGCCGCCACACAGCCTCTGAAATCGAGCACATCTCCTCTCAGACCCCACACATGCAAACAAAACAGCCAAACATACACATAAAAGCAGACGCTCACTTGCAAACACACACGCATGCAGGCACAAACACATAAACACACACTCCGACAATATCCCAAATCCTGCTTGTGCCTCCCCTTGTCTCCTTAATAAACTCTATAAAATGAGTGTGCTCTTGCCAAGCTTGGTGCTGTAAACATGCCACTCCAGAAAGGTTCTGGGCATCCCGCTAGTTATGCTAATGAAACCCCCACCCTTCTCTGTTTTTCACTCTCTCTTATCCTGCTGGCACAGCCTTCAGTCTTCCACAGTACACCACTCCATTGTCATCCCCTGCCCCTGTTCTGCTGGCATCAGACTAGATAATACACAGCAAAACGAAGATCCAAGAACCCTTGTAAAAAAACATGGCAAGAGAATAATATGGTTATTATTTCTTTGAACTCAAAACCAGGCCATTGTTCTTCATTTTTGTGCCCCAATTTGTAGCAAAATTTGGTACAAAATATGATTATCTTAACAATGTCCATGCATGGAGGACTAATTATAATGATATAAACAATGTCTCCAAGGTAAGTGATAGGAAAGACACAAAATAACCCGCACGTCTCTCTGTTGAGCTTTGAGAAGTCAAAGTTGTTCACAGCCAGGAAGTAGAGGCAGGACTTCTTGTAGTGCCGATTCTGGCATAGAAGAGAGTATCAGCAGGTTCTTTGTCATGGGGACTTTAAGGAACTTAGCGTTGAGAGGGGAAAGTGCTGGGCACAACAGGAACTACTGAATTCTACTGAACTGTGCAGAGTGTCAATGTGGCAGCCAGGATTATACCTTCCCTGTTTTGGCTTCAAAATACAAAATCCACTTGACACTGCAGCCCAAAGTTTTGTTTGTGTGAATCTAAGTATGAGTAGGTGTGTGAGAATGCACATTTGTGTGTCTCTGTATGCTGTGTGTGTGTGTGTGTGTGTGCGCACTTGTCCATGTGGCTTTCTCAGAGTTGTTCAGTAAGCCAGGCCACTGACGTGGATTTGTGGCTTGACTGCAGAGGAGTTTATCACAGATAATTACGTAAGAATGTGCTGGAAAAGGAACAAACCACGGTCAGTCTGGGCTGGCAGATGCTGAGCCTCGGCCTACACAGCGCCCCGTGCTCCCTGCACTCCAGCCTCACACACTCCAGCCCCCACCGGGCCTCTCTAAGCTTGAAAGGGCAGACAAGAAAACACTGAAACACTGGAGAGCCCAAATCAGCTTCTCCTTTATAGCTCACTCTACAGCCCCCATACATCTCTTTCATCCACCTTGCTTTTCACACATTTAACACAGTACAGTTTACAGAAGACACAAGTAACAATGTTTTATTTTGTAATCTCTTACCTTAAATATACTGTCAATTATTATCAGTTACAAACATAAATGAATAATAAAAAAAAAAAAAATATATATATATATATATATATATAATTTATATTCAACACTATGTGAAAAGCTCGCAAATCCAATTTCGTATCCACTGTGTATTACTTCTTAAATTTCTGAAGGAAAACAATGTGATATTTTTTGTCAACCGAATGTGTTGGATGAGTGGACTGTGTTGCCAGTGATACATGAACAGTGGTGTGACAGATAGGGAACAAACTGTATAAGAACTGTGGGGAATGTGATATGACAGCAAAATCTTTTTACAGGTTTCCATGAGTCCACTGCAGAGAGTCATCTTAAAGTGTTGACATGTCTGTTCAGTTGCTGGAATAATAAAACACTCTTCTCCAGCAGCCAGAAATGGTTGCCAACAGTACAATAGAGAAAGAAAGAGGTGCAGTACGGCCGTAAACACGACTGAATGATCTGTCACCACGATCAAAAGCACAAGAAAAACTCTGTTTTTGAGGCACATTTACTCATAAGCAAAGCCACCACCACCGCTAAATTCACTCCTAGGGATGTGATCACTACAGCAGCAGGTATAGGAAGCAGTTGTGAGTTAAATGGTTTATTCTGTATTACGAAGGAAACCAAGAGCCCAGGGACCATTGAGGTCCCTTTCACCGGGTTGCTTCTCTTCTACTCCACCATTAGATGGAAATTATTTCTGATCACTATAGCGGCGCCTGAATCGAATGACTGACCCCAAGGTGAACATTGTACTATATAGCCCTATTGCAGGTTCATTCAGCCATTCATCCACTGTAGACATCATTACTTCCATATTTTACAGGTGTCCAAAGTGATATGGCTATTATGTGTGTGTGTGTGTGTGTGTGTGTGTGTGTGTGTGTGTGTGTGTGTGTGTGTGTGTGTGTGTGTACACGCATTGGGAGAGTGAGAGGGAGGAAGAGATTGAGAGAAAGAGCAGAAGATTGTGAGGCAGAGAGGAAAGAGGATGAGACATATCTGTAAACTAGAATCCGTTATCCTTTTAATTTATATATTGTCCTTATTATATTTGTATAGTGGAGTGCTTTAGAAAACAATACTGGTACATATGCATGGTTGCATGCTTTTTTAAGTTAGTATGAACAGCAACTTTATTACATCATCAGATGATCCTGGTCACATTTGATAATGTTCTTTACAACAGAAGTCATTTTGCTTTTTCAAAAGAAAATCCAATAATTCTTCAAGAGCCCAAAAAATTTATAAATAAATAAAAAATAAGTGGCAAATCCAGGGTTTCTCTGCCCATGAACGAAAAGGTAACATCACATTCTTTAACTTTAATAAATTATTTCCAAAAACACAGTTATGAATTCACAAACAAATTGACAGTTGAGAGTTATTGGAGTCTAAAATGCAGCGACTAGTACTAAATGGTCAATTTTAGCAAGTTATGGAGGTTGCCTTTAAGTGTGTGTCTGTGTGATGAGAGGGGGCATGTCTCTATTGCAGATGGTGCAATGTATGTGCTGGTGTACTGAATTGGAAATGGAAGTTTATAAGGTCGCTGGCAAAAAGCTCTCCTCTGCCCTCTTAAGATAATGAAAAAAGCAAAGCGGGAACTAAAATCTGACCACTGCAAAAACTGAAACTGGATCAAGGTAGGAAGATGAATAACCTTGTTCACCAGCCCACTTATTTCTGGGTATCGATGCCTTTTCAATTCACTTACTTTTTGTAATCATCAAGGTCAAAAGACAATTTCTGCAACCACAGAAATAAATAAAACAGGTTGGCAGCAAATTAAATAGAAAGGGGAACAAAGCCATGCCTCCAGCTAGTAACAGAAAAACAAGGGTAGAAAATCTCACATGAAAGCTAATTTCAGATAACATCAAGCTTTGCCATTTGACTAATTGGAATACACTTCACTCTTCATACAAAAATGCCATTAGCACTTAAAACATTTTGCGTGAAAGATTTCTCTTGTGCAAAGCATTATTTTCCCATCCATGACAGCATCCAAAAGTGCTTGATGGTGAATATGGTAGTTTAATCCAATTGTTTGTTATAATTAAAATACCTTAAAATTGTATAGTAATTTGTAGAGATTGTAACTGTTTTATTTTCTTGTGCTGTGACTTCCCTTTTTTTATTAAAAGCCCAAATGCCATCCCTAATCCATTACAACAATAGCAATAGTTTCCAATATTCTACCAATGGTCCGTCTATCTTTATTTCCCTTCACTTACTTTTAAACAAAGTATGCTTGAGCAGGCAGAGCAACATACACAAGTATGTCAGTGTATGTAACTTTATTTATAAATACTGTAAGTCAAAACACTCCCCAGACTCTTAAATCCAGTGTAACATTAACTAAATAAAACTGTGACGTTGCATAATCAACAATAAACCTGTCTGTTTTTAACTTACAGAGCACAACCATGCAGCCTAATGTACAATGTGTCTACAATTAATGACTTATTATAAGCTTATAAACTACTGCTCAACAAACCCTGTTGATTTTCAAACCCAGTGTAAAGTTAACTAAATAAAACTGTAAAGATACATGGTCAAGAATAAAGCTGTAACCTGTTTTTAACTTACAGAGCACAACCATTATGTGCAATGCAGTTAATGACAGCTTAAACTACTGTAGGTCAACACATCCCCCATTCTCAAACTGGTGTAACATTCTAACTAAATAAAACCGTAAGGCTACATGATCAACAATAAACCTGTAACCTCTTTCCAGCCAACGGTAATAATTAACGTGATAGCAGCCAGCGGGACATCCTATTTACGTTAATCGACTACCACAAGTTTGGCAAGTAAACAAACGCTCATTCATCTTTTCATAACGAACGACAGTCGGCGTAAACCTCTCGTAGGACGTAGCTGAAGCAAGAACCAAGCTAACGTTAGATGGCCAATACTGAGTTAAACATGTCTACTCACCACATATTTGCGTTCATCGTTTCTTTGTTAGGGCCTTGTTGTATGAAGCTTTAAAGACAAAGTTTATGAAGAATGGCGCAGCAGCTGCCGGTGTTTGTTGTCCTTTCTTCCGTGCGGCCGTGCGCAGCAGATGCTACGTGTTACGTAAGCAGATTATAGGTAACGGAGGGAGGGAATAACAACACGCTCATCAGAAGTTTCCTAAAAAAATTAACATTGTTCACGAGTCCCGCAACTCGAGTCCGAGTCGAGTCTGAAGTCTTTTGAGGATGAGTCTCAAGTCGAGTCTCAAGTCACTGTGTGAGCGACTTAATGCGCACTCGAGTCCGAGTCTGTAACTCGAGTCCCCATCTCTGATTTATTGGTTTGCAAACAAAGGTGGAAAAGAGAGGAGCAGCAGTGGAAAATAACCGGACATTCTCCAGGAAAAACCAGTAGCCTCTACTCGCCCATTCACAATTTCACAGCAAGGCAAGTCCCCCCCCCAAAGTACCCGGTACTTTCAGAAAGTACAATCCCCGAGCAGGGACGTTTTCGGGGGTCAAAATATAGACCCTAAAACTAAATTTAGAACCTGGTCTCTCCAGTGGAAAAACAGTGAGTTCCTTCAAAGGTTCCTAGTTCCGGGGTATAGTTCCTTTGGTCGAAACGCAGCTATACCGTACTGAGTAGTGTCAGCCACAGCTAAAGGTTATTCTGTCCACCTGTTTCTAGTGTTCCTGATTCATCTCTCTCGGCACATGAGAGGATTTTGAGTTATGTTTGACAGCACTACAACAGCACAACACAACTTGTGTATTGTGTTTATATATATATATATATAAATAACACAATACACACACACACACACTCTCTCTCTCACAAGTTGCTCCTTTTGGCTTTGTTGAAGCAGCCGGTGCACTTTCTCGACAAATAGGTGAGAGCAGTTTATTACTGTTTAGAAGCCACCTTCTGAGAGCAAAGCAAGCACATACAAGAAAGAGAGTAATGATATGCTTTAGGTCAATATTTTACACAATGATGCATTTTGGGAGGCACACCTCTGCAGGGCATGTGTGAAACAATGGGTGTCATAACTGCCCTGTGCAGCGTATTAATCTTCTTTCGCCCTCTAATCAATCTATTTCTCCCCTTGCAAACACTGGTTACATTCCCGCGTTAAACGAGAGACCATCTTTCACTGTGGCATAAAAGGGTGGCTCCAAGACGGTGATGTCTCTCTTATACGAGGCAGCCAGGAGCAACAGCACAAAACAACTTCCACAGGATGTTTTTAAAATCGATGACAGCAAGATTATGCAGGGAAAATGTAACTGAGAGCTGATGTGTTGCCAAGCTTGTATAGTAGGGGTTCAGAGGACATCAAGTTTGTCTTTCCATGGTTGATTCAACTGTGTATTAATCATCCAGAATAAGAGTATTCTAAGAGTTTAGCAAAAATCCAAAAGAACAATAATGAATGATTAAATATCAACTACCTGAATAATAGCTTTCAGTGACAAAACACAGATGTCCGAAGCTATGACATCATGGTATGTTTTGTCATTATCAAATCTAGGCAGGATTTTATTAGGCATGTGCAATACAACAAATGGTGTCATGCTTACAACTGGGAACCATTTGAGAGGTATGTTGTGAAGTCATACTGTAGTGCTCAGCTAAAATTATTCTGTAGATGACAGCAAGGCGAAGTAGCCACTATTCTCGTTTTTCCCCACTGTACAGTCATACTGCAGCAATTATTCAAAATCTTTGATTATCCTCAGAGAGGCGATGCAATCATGGCTGAAAATCAATTTCAGGGACATCAGGAAAAATCAAAAAGCTAGCACAGTGCCAATAGGGCCAAGGGCTTGTGCAAGAGAAGAGAAGGGATTTTTTTCTCATCATCGTTTCGGTTTTCCCTTTGCTAAGGGTAATCAGCCAGCAGCACCAGAGAGCTTGCTGTTAGTCAGAGCCAGACCCTGATCCTGTTCAGAGCTCCTAGTGATGTAGAGCCAGGTAGCATCCAATTAGTGCTTAGTGTAACTTAATGCAAAGTGCTGGCACTCAGCTCACCGAATCCAACTAGTTGTCATAGAATTTCCACGCTTCTGCTGTCAAATTCATGAACATTTGCTGATTTGCTTTGCCTTCTCAAGACACCATGAAGTTGAAATGAGACATTTCCATCAATGCTGCGCCGTGTATGGCCATTTTCTGCTAAAACAGATTGGCCTGATTACTGATGAGACAGCAGGCACGTCAGCGGCGGCTGCTTGATGCTTATTGACAACTGTGTTGCTTTAGAACCACATTTACTCTTTTTACATATAGAGCAATTTGTAATGGCACAGGTTCCAAAGCTCTGTAATGGATGTAAATCCAATGAAAAAATGCATCATTCATGATAAACCAAGAGAGCATGTACCATTTTTAGTAAACAAAGCTGGATAAGGAATTTCACACTTTCTTTATGTTCAATCAAGGCGTGCCTCTTCATATTCAATCAGTCTGGACTTGTCCAGATGCTGGACTTCTCTCGTACAGCTGAGAGCAGATCAAGTCTGATAATTACATATTTAAAGACAGCATAAAAAGGCAACCCCACCCTATGCTGTTTTATTCATAACAGCCTGATCTGGTAGATGAGACACTGAATGATATGCCAGAGACATCAAAAAAGGGAAATATCTTATTTGGCCCATATTTCACGTATCCCCCCCCCCCAATCTTTATTTTCAATCGTTCTTTCTTTTCTTTCTCTCCCGGAGTGTAGACAGATGCAAGGAGCGTCTCCACAGACTGTGGTCACTGGCAGTGGGCAGACAATTGAGTTTTGGAAGTGGCATGGAACGAGACAAAGAGAGCATGAGGTGGCTTCCTCCCTCTGTCTTCCCCGTCAGGGCTCCATGGGCGGAATGCCCACTCTTTCATAACAGCATTAGCAGAGACTACGCAGCAAAACAGTGGAAAATCCACTCCACCATGTTTCCTCATCAGAGATGTCTTCTCTCCGACCTCCACCTCAGTTTCAGTGACTCACATGAATATGGAAGATGAATATAAGCCAACTTCTGAGGCTACGCCAAATTCAACAAGACCATTCAACCATGAAATCGTCTTTACAGAGGGAGTATGGACAAATTTGGATTGGTTGGAGGCACATTCATCCCTGGGAAATTTCCCGACCTTTATTTTATGTTCTAGACCATAAAGATCAGGTAAAATGCTATCATAACAACCAGTATAAAGGAAGATGGTGGTCTATTATCCTCCATAATTCCTCTCTGGACATCTATCATCATTCACCCTCTATTCAGGCTACCCAGCAGTCATCACAGGACATCGCCATACTTGTGCTATCTGTAGCTTTTCTCTCTGCCCTTTCTTGGTAATACCTCCTGTGACACACTTGGCTCAGCACCATTATACAAACACTAACACACACACACACACACACACACACACTGCTGTTTGACCTCTGAGGTTCAGTGAGAGCATTAAATACCAATTAGGGCTGGGACAGCCAAGCCGAGTCTGAGGTTGTAGCAGGTCCTTGAGGAGGCCTGAGGGAAGCAACTTATTGGTCCCTGGGCGTAAATGTGTGTGTGTGTTGAGTAATACAAGTGCTGGAGACCAAGTTCATACAGTATGAGTATGTGTGTGTGTGTGTGTGTGTGTGTGTGTGTGTGTGCGTGTGTCTGTAAAGTGGATATTAAGTCTGTCATTCTTGTTATTAGCCTGCAAAAAATAGCTATCTGTCTGTAATTGTAGAGTTACAATAAGAAGTCTGATGCAGGTTATTTGTCTCAGTTTAGGGAAGCTTTTTAGCTTTTGCATCATGGCAAATTCTACTTTTTCAAGTTTGGTATTTTCAACATATGGTCGTCATTTAAATTAAGACTAATCTGGTCTTGTGTGCAACAAGAAAACTACAACAGAATGTACAGAAATGCAACTTATTTGTCACTTTTTAGTCCAGTCTCGGGAAAAAATGTTCGCCGTTTAATGTTGGGTATATGCATTATTTTCCCCCACTCCTACACTTAATCTCCACTGCTACATTTAATCAAAGTTGTCTATGAAGTGTGTCTCTCTTTTCTCTCGTTCACCATGATTACTTTCATTTTGGTCACATGAGTGTATGCTGTTATAACTGAGTTTTACGTTCAAAATAAAACAGCAATACAGGAGAAAGAATATTAGCAAATGCTCTGAAGGCAACCCTCTGAGAAATATCTGTTTTCGGCAGTGAATCTTGAGACTGTGTGATGATCTGCTGTGGTTATCTGGTGGTTTCAGTGTCATGCCCTTTACTGTCCCTCTGCTATTTACCCACCAGACACACAGCTTGATAAATGTTTTGTCTGACCTTCTAAATTTGTTTTCCTTCCTCTTAACTGTGATTTTATTTCCCTTGGACAAGCCAGACAGTGTGCGTGTGTGTGTGTGTGCGTGTGTGTGCGTGTGTGTGTGTATGAGCACTCAGGCATGTGTGCCTGCTTATTTGTCCGTTTGCTAAGAAAAAACAAGGTCTGTAGACAGATAAAATCTATCTTCTCCTTATTGCAAATTACTTCCACCGGTTCCTCATTTCAGAAAAACGAACCATTTTACAAGCTAAGAAATTGAAACAACTACTAATAGCGGTGCTCTAACAGCCACTGACCATCCATCTAGTGTGTGTCTACTTCAGTCTGAAAAGGGTTAAAGTCGCCACAGGCCAGAGCAGAGTCAACATCGGCCACGGCTTGGCTGGCCTACCCTGCCAGATCAATATCTGCAAATAATAAATTAGCTCCCCAGAGGGGTCGCACTAAACCTTCAGCAACACTGCCCTGGAAAAGTCCACAATTGGTGTGTGCAAGACTCAATAAGCCAGGTGAATGACTGTGCAGGGGCACATCTTTAGCACTCCATAATAGAAAATTAATGGTGCTCAAATCAGTGCTGAGGGCACCCTGAGGGTTACCTAATAGGCCTAGTTAGAACTGTCATCCCTCCTAGAGTCGCCTAAAATATCACATGCAAACACAGGGAGCCAAGAAGAGAGAGAGGAATGGGGAAGAGATATATGTATGCTTGCAAGCCTTTGTGTGGGTGGGTGGGTCAGCTGGGGATAAGGGTGACTGGGTGTGAAGGGACCAGAAATAGGGACAGGTAACAGGGATTTAGCTAGTGAGAACTTTATGGAGGTATCATTTTAAATAGTGAAGAGTGAACACAAACTAAAGGTGTCAGAAAAAATTTAAATATCATAATTTTATGGCCAGGCCTGACAAGGATATTTCAACTCAACCTAAGTCCTCCTTCAAGCCATATTTGAATATATTTCAATTTCCTTGAGTGAAAGACAACACTCAACAACTCATCTTTAAAAACCCAAATACTATGAATCAACACTAAACCATAGCTATACGTGTTCCATTTACGTTTTACTTTATTTCATTTAGTATTTATATGGGTCTTTATATTGCTGGTGGTCAAATATAAGTCTCATGTCACTTTCATGTCATTTCAGTCAATGTATTGTCTGACTTAATTTTAAGGAATTTGTGACTTTATGACAGCTGTACTACAATTCCCCATTATGAAATATAAATTAACTATAGAAAATATTATACTAATTTTCTTAACACCTAATTATTATTACACCTTATTATTATCCTGAGTCTTGAGAATTTTTAGGTCACATGGGCTAAATACTCTTCAGAGGATTGCTCAACTCACAAAATAGCATTCAAATCCAGAATATATTAGCCTATTATCAGTATCAGAGTAAATTAAGCTAATTTCAGTAACACAAACACATATATGCAGCTAAATAAAAAGAAGTGAAAAGTAAATTAAAGTTTGTGGAGGAAAATAAGTTAATCTTTGAAATACTAAGCAGATGATCAAACACAATGCTGAAATATTAAAGTGTATCATGTTGGCTGCGTTCAAGCTTATGCTTGTCCAATCCAGAGGGCTGTTTAAAAGCAGATCAATGTGACCAACAGCCTGGTAATGAGCCCTAAAAGCACATCTGATCACTGATTCCAGCTGGTTTATTCCCCTTCTCCACAAACACAACTACTCGATTCAATAAACATACTTCATATTGATCCTGAGCCACCAGGCAGCACATGCAGCTCTCTCACCCACACTCAACAAGATTTATTACAACTTTGCATGCCGAGCAGAAATGAAGAGACACGCAAACACAAGCATGTGTGTGCACAAACACTTGCAAACATATGCATCTCCACACACAAGTGCAGAGAAGGTAAAGTTTAAATACCCAGTGATTTCTTGTCAATGTACTCCACACACACGCACGCAACCCTTCGATCTTTCCCCTGACCCTAATTTGCCTATGCATTAATATTGGTGTGGGGGGTGGGGATGGGGCGGGAAGGGTGTGCCTCCTCATCTCTCCTCCTATTCCCCTCAGGTCTGGACTTCGGCAAACTGTCTGCTGCGTTTGACACTGAACTTACCCACATGCCGCCACACTGCCGTCCTCCAGCGCAAACAGAGTGTGTCGCTCTCCGCAGGCCACTTGAGATATTTTCAGAGATGATGGAAGACTCTGGAACAAACGTGGTGCCAGCTGGAAAAAAAAATAAAGTTCCCAGTGAGGTGACGAAACACACTGTATCACTAAGTTGCTCTGTAGTTAAGCTGGTATACTCCATCAGCCTGGCAAACATCCCAAAGACAGGCACAGCTACAGTAGATCCTCTCAGTGTAGATGAAGACAGAACAACGTGAACAACAGAGGGAACAAGAAAGAAAGAGCATACTCCTTTATGGCGCTGAGCTGTGTAGATCTGATGTTTTTAAGTCCCTGTGTGTATGTCTGTCTGTCTGTTTGTGTGTGTTCATGCCAGTGCCACAAAGAAAAAATGAAACAGCCTATGAGAAGAAAAGAAAGCCTGGTTCCTCATCATGCGCTTGTTAGCTTGTCCAATCTATGGCAATCAGCACAGTCCCAGGGGTTGAAAGACACGAGATGCCGGGGAAAGGGAAGCCGAGGCTGAGGAAAAGATCAATACTGCACTGTGAAACAAGAAGTGTGGGCTATTTACTCTCCATTGATCTGATGATGCTGGAGAAACACCTCACTCGGCTATTAAATTGAGGGTATAAGTCTACTGTGGAGGGCTTTTTTTTCCTTTCTCTCTCACTTTCTTTCTCTCTTTCTTCACCTCAAGGTCAAGAGAAAGCTAAAAACATCCACAAACAAACAAAAATGGATTGCTTGGTCCAAGGAAAGTAATTAATCTGCATTAAAACGCCAAGGGAACAGGCACTAACTACCCATCTTAAGTGAAGTTTTGCTCAGAGCGACAAGAGACCCAGCATAGGATGGACTACTAGAGGACACAGTGATAAATACAAATAGACTGCTAGCAGGGTTCCAGCAGGGTTTCACTTGGGCTACTTAAACTTAGAATTTCCACCTGCATAAGAAAGTAAAGGATAATAAAAAATTGAAAAAAAGAAAAACACTGAGTAGAAAGTCATGCAGGCCTTTTTGCAGCAGAGCAGTGGCGGTGAGTATGATAGGTAATGAAGATATATATGATGGACAGATTATAGCTTATTGTGCACTACAATGCAAACTATTAACATGCTCAAGGCAGGTTCAAGAACAAAGCAGTATGTTTTGAAATTGTTATTCAAAGAAATGTTTGCAATGATTTAGGTAGAGTTTCAAACCACTTTCGGAATTGCTTCGTTCCACTAAAGTGTAGAACGGTATTTAAAAGCCTGAGAGCTACTGTGTTAATGTGGAATATGACACCACTGTGCTGAAAAATGTTTTCACAACCACAATTACCTAAAGTTGCAGGGTCATCACTCAACTAGAGAACATTCAAACAAGACCATATGAGACCTGGTAGCCATTTTGAGTCACTGAAAGAATAACCACAATAGAGCTGTGTTGAAATGTCCAGTGTGTAACTGAGGTAATTCGAGGTAAAACATGTCAACATCATATTCTGTTGTCATGTTATGTCTTTCAGTATGTCAAGGCCTATTTAGGTGTTTCAGATATTCAGATGTGTTTGGACTTGAATTCTGGGTTTTTTTCTCCAGTGTAATTTGCTGTGAAAAGAAAATGAACAGCTACACAAAGCTACAGTTTGAAATCACTGTAGTTTCACACCTAGTTTGATCTAATACTGGAGTTTATCACAGAGTTGGTGCTAACAGGAAGGCACACCTTATGATGCTGCACTGAGAGGTTGAAAGAAAAGAAAAAAGTACCATTGGCTTAGAAGTTTTTTGTATTTACAGAAACCAAGAATGACTTTCGAGAGAAACTTTGAGGTAAATTGGAATCAGTTGTAAAAGTAGCGTTGAAGTCCCTGATTATCAAATTATGTTTTATATTTGGAAGACTATGTTATATTAAGTAAATTTTAATGGATAACTGATCCATCTACAACGCATGTTGGCGGTAAAAAAAAAAAAACATGCACTTACAAGGTTGATTTATTTATTTCACATTTTACAACACAGGGTTGTATAACGAGATGAAGCGCGGGAGACAATAAAAAAAATAAAGCCATAAAATTTGTCTCTGGTTTCCCAACTTGTGTCCAGTGGCAGAGCTGCTGACATCCAGATATTTGTCATGGTGTGAAAGTCTACCCCTCTTTGCCTGTCTTGTACTCCTCAGAGGAGTAGCCTTATTGACTGTGGCTGTATTACAACAAGCAGTCTCTAATGACTCCCTGAAGACCTCTCTATCCCTATTGCCCGCCTTCCTCTCTCTCTCTCTGGGTCTCTCTATGTGTCTCTCCTTCTCTGCATGCTCTTCAGGCTCCAGTTCAGCAGCTAATTAACCCTCTCTAATAGCGTAGATTACATTAGCTTTGAGCAGCTCGCACCCTCCACCGGACTCGCACTGCCACACAATGAACCCAGCCTTGCTTTACAAATCTCCCCCTTCACAAGAGCACAATTATGAATTCAAACAACTTCTTATCCACACTCACTCATCCAGGGACAGAAGCCCTCCTCTGCAACCACCCCACTCCTCCCATGCCGCCCTCCTCCCAGGCCTTCACATACAGAGTAATGGGAGAACTAAAGAGAGGAGACCACACAACAAGACGGCCATGAGGGGGAGAGGGATCTCGAGGGGGGAAGAAGGGACCCCTATTGGGTAAATCGGAGCAGTCACTATAGGTGTTTCATTGGGTGAGCCTACAGAAGCCCAGTGATAACCCTCCATCTTAACATTCCTATTCAGAGCAGAATGGAATCTTAATTACTGTGGGCGGATAGTGCGAGAAAGGGAAATACCAGGACCAAATGGAGGTTTGTGTTTTAAGTGGCCAAAGAGAAGGAATTAGACGCAAGAATGAATGACTTAAGCCAGTGTAAGTTGTTTTCTACACATTGACAAAATGGCCGGGTAACTCTAAAGCTTAATGAAGACTTTTTTTGTTTGTTTTAAAGTTTGCAGATTGTGATGTATCAGACTGCTTGATCACTGAGTCCAACCAATCAGCCAAGACCCATCATGTCTAAAAAATACACATCTCTTGGTGCGATAGGAGGCTATCACACGGTATTCAGCACCCCGCTTTAGGAATATAAAACTGTACAGTGGTTGGTTAGTCATCTTTGATGCAATGGAGCTGAGCCGTATAACAGTCCAGCCGCCATTAAACTGCAGGAGTCCAACCACACTAGGAGAGTGTTCAAACCAATGGAGTACCTAGGAGGAGAGAAAAGAACGCTGAATCAATGAAAAATACATTTACTGAATTGGAGGTTGGAGGTTGTCTCTCTCTCTTACAGCACTTAGTGGTGTTTTATGAAAGATAATAAGATGAGATATGGTTGTGGTAAAAAAAGAGGGGGAAAAAAAAGAAGAAGTAATGGATGTAATCTGCTCCGTCTAAATGTAAATTGGTACATTTGTAGTGAAAGGACATTCTCATGTTTCTTTGTCCGAACAAGTAATTTTCCCTCTGTCCCTCTTCTGTAAGGCTTGCTATAGCAGCATTTTCTGCAGCACAGAGCACTCTCCTTTCTATTTCAATAGGACAGCTCATTTGCTAGACTCCTAGCCCAAACTGCTGACTGGGTTTTTCAAGGCTGTGTACTTTGCGTGCGTGTGTGGACCAGCGTGCGTGTGCACAAGCTTGTGCTAAAAGAGAGAATAGGGGGGAGAAAGGCATGAAAGGAGGATAAGCAAAAATGGAGGGAAAAAGTGGGAGAGAGAACACATTGTATCATTAAGGTACTCAGAGATCATTAGATATATAAGGGCACTGCTATGCAAGGTCAGGGCTGCTGTGTTTTTCTAGGTCGGCAGAGGAGCAGTAAAACCTGTCTAATCAGCCGCTTCTCTCTCCTCTCCCCCGTATCGTTCCCTTCCACTTCCATCTAGAGGTACTGTGGATTACAGCCCAGTTTATCCATGCCCCTGTTTGTATTTACTAACATTATCAAGGCTTATGAGCCAAGGACACGGTAAACCACACAAAAGGCACAGAGAGGCTTTGAGCTAGATATTGGCCCCATTATGGGGTAAAATTGTTGGCTCCCTGTCTCGCTCCCAGGATGTGCAAGGCTGCTTTAACAGGTGCAGCACACTGCCTGACTATCCAGTATTTTTCATTAAGGCCATCCTTCAAAGTGGAGTTTAGCAACTGGCAGTCTGCCCCAATACAGTGTGTGTATGTGTCTTTGTGTGTCCTGAATACCAACACATGTAAATAATTTTACTTTGTATAAAAGTAACTGAACAACTCTTTTTCCAGACAACCCCACACACACACACACACAGGAGGAGGAAATTGAAATTGCTTTACTAACCAAAATGTGCATGTAGCAAGAATTATAAAAAATTGTCAGCCTGACTCAGTTTTCTGGTCAGATTTGTGTTCTTGATTACTTAATCTTCAATCAGATCCCAAATTGAATCAAAATACGTGCCAATCTTAGACTACTGTTCTTGGGTGTTTGCTTTTAGGCCACAGTTTAAACTTCAACTTTGGCTTCTTTTGTCAAACGAAAATACAGCTTTATAGAAAATCAAGTTTATATTTCTTAAGTAAGATGCCAAAAAGGATCAACGCAATTCAGGTCATTTCAGGTAATTTTTCAGTATTGAAAATTTTCAAGTAATACCTAGTCCTAACCCTGATGTGTAAAGACACACACTCTCCACCCCTTCACTCCTCATGTGACTGGGGTCCTCACAAGTCCACCAAAGGACAAACCGCTGCTGGCCTTGGATGGCGGAGATGCGATTTCATTGGTAATGTGGCATGTTCATCAAGATAATGATGGATAGCCTTAAAACGAGCCCTCAGCTTTATAGAGATAAATGTCTTGCTTGGCTTCTTACTCAGCACTCTGGCCTTTCCCCCACACCCTCACCCGGCCTAAAATGGAGATTAGCAAAGCCTGTCTCAAACTTGCTCCAGGCCGATCAAAAGAGGAAAACACATATCTAAAATGCACCACCATACACTATTTCCCAATGTGAATCTTTGGTGTAAAGCAATTAGAGTATTGGAATGGGCTAGTCACAGAAGTGCATTTGTGTGCTTGTATGAGATGAGAAGATGAAGGAAAAGTAAAAAGTGTGGGAGAGAGAAACTGTAAAAGAATGCAACCTGCTCTCGACCGTCTAATTAGGCTAATGTTTTTTTATAAGGCACTTCAAATGTCAAGGCATTGGTGGATTTAGTGTAAACTTAAATTCCATTACCTGGCAGGCATTAATTGCTAACTGAGCCCAGGGATCTTTCCCCTGGGGCCTCTATGTTTCCTCTCTGTCATCTGGCTAACTATTCTGTCTAGACTAACTTAGAGCACCATAATCCACCATGGGGATCAATAAACTGCACATAATTCAGCTCCAATAATGAGCTTTCACTTCAACACAAGCGCCAGCCCACTTCCCAAGGAACCGGCAGGGGCGTAAAATGATAATGTAATTATTAAAAGGACAGACAAAATGAGTAAGCACTTTCACACAGAAAGGGAGGGCGAGCCCAGCCTCAATTAGACACACTTAAAGCTATCATTGTTATTCGAGACAAAGCTAATCAAGGAGGAGATACAGGGGCATCCATTTCAGCAGGTAATGAAATGACACTCGCTGGCTCTCCCATTTCCCCAGGCTCATGATGTTATAAAGGCCGCCCTGCAGTCACGCGTGAGTGGGCACTCTTTAATGGAGTGCAATGGATGTGGTTTCATCCACCAATCAGAGATAATAAGAGGAGGGGACTTGGAATGGAGAAGTTTAAGATCCACACTCCCTAATAGCAACACATAAAACCGTAAAGGTGAGAGATTGTTTTATACCTACAGTTTCCATTAGTAGTTCAGGGATAGAGAAGTTAAGTTTTATATATGTTGCAGTAATATCTCTATGTCACAGCATATTATTCATGCGTCCACACATCAAACTAGCAGCTGCCTTTTCGGCCAGCATGAGAGATTTGGTGTGCGACAAAGTAAGATTTCACCCGGGGCCTTATCTGCTAACTACTGTTTCTCCAATTATATGCATCCTTTAACACCAGTGAAATCGAGAGAAGCTAGTTTGGGGGGTTTTTTACACCCAAGTGCTCCTAATTCATCTGCAGGCTACAGGAGGTCCAGGGTGGATAAATCAGGCCTTTACAGAAGGGTTGCTCCTACTGTTTATCTGCTGGTGACATTTGCTGCACGGCTCCAACCGCACCATAATTACCCCACTTATTCACTAAACAGGAATCAGGCCTGGCAGGAACCCCCTGCCTCAAAGGTTGAAGGACTTAAGGCTATATTCTGTCTCCAGAGTTCAATGGCCACAGCTTTATGAAGGAAGTCCATTCATTTGGACATCAGCATGGGTTCACTTTAGCATGGTCTAACAAAAAACAGGGGGCTAAACTGATCGCCTTAATAGCCGGAACAAAGAACATTGTGGCTGATGACGATGATGAATTTACAGCTGACTGCACATGCTTTCCTAACACACGGCACACCTTGGCACACTTCAAATGTCACAGTTCCCATAAAGGACTGGCATTTGGAGGGGATTCTCCTACCCCTGGAGTAAGCATGCTAGGGGTGGATAGCTATCCATATCCCGATGAGGTAGACTGACAAAAGGAAAATGAAAAGCGCACGTCTCAATGCTCCTATTTACTGTCATTATTCAGCATGTATTGTGTATTTATTGTGCGATTATAAGACCATATAATCCTGCATTAGGACATTATCCTCTTTTTTTTCTATTTCCTAATCACTGCCATTTTAGATGACTTATTGCTCATATTACTCATTGTCTTGAGAACACACCCTACATTCAACTTACTGTACTGCCAATTAAAACTAGGGATAGGGTTTCTCTGCTGCCTGTTGTGCAGCTCTTTAGCTGCCTAGAGTTCTGCGTAGTCTTATCTGTCAAAGACAGTCAGCACAGATGGATGACAAGTGACAAAGGGATATTTGGTTGAGGTTGTGCAGTAATGAGTGTCATGTGACTCCGACATTCAAATTTTAGACTGCCTCTCCTGATCCTAAAGCTGCAATCAACACTGAGCCATCTGCAACACTGCAAATTAACATAATTGGTGTACATTACATGCTTATAGAGAGTACATTTTTATCCACTATTCTTCACCCTTAACAAGATGAGCTGTGGAGATACTGGGAGAGCAACACTGTTGATTAGACACAGATAGTGGGAGCAGACAGCGAGACTTGATGTCGTGGTGAAAATGGATGAACTGACAATTAGAGTTTGGTGAACGGCCAGGTGTGAGGGCCAGAGTGCAAGTAGGCCAGTGAGCATCTGACACAAGCACCTTCCCTACACCTGGAACTGGGGCTGAGGTGATCGACGGCCTGGCCGTCTTGTCAGACAGCTCACAGACAGAACGCAAGCAACACTTAGGCCTCTTCCAGCTGCTCCACCAGAATAAATTGAACTTGATTAGAATTAATCACACTCAACCACGTGCAATTTGCAAATATCAGTGAAAATATTCAAGGAAATCCGCTTGGAAGATTGTAGTGGTGAACAAAGGGGAAAACTTGACTGAATCACTGCACCATAGTTTTGACAATGTGCCTTGCAGACAGATGTAGACATTTGGATGTGTAACTAAGAAGCCACCATTTTTATGCAGAGTGCATTTCATTTGTGGTCTATGATGAATTGTATGAATTAGAAACAATCCCAATAAGTTTCAGCATTAGTCAGAGTAAACTGCTTGCACATCAACTTAAGTTATCTTTTAGCTGATTATACAGTTCAATACATTACGGTCTCAATGGCCCATTATCCAAAGTATTGGTAGTTTTGTGTTGACAAATTACCAATCCTATACATGGCACACATGGGTGGGTGGCAACACGTAGGCAACACTTAGCATATTATAGATATCAGGAAGCTGTACATCACCCAGTCTTTAAGAAGGTGTAAGATATAATTGTCATTACAGAGTCACACCA
Source organism: Micropterus dolomieu (assembly GCF_021292245.1). Classification (NCBI taxonomy): domain Eukaryota; kingdom Metazoa; phylum Chordata; class Actinopteri; order Centrarchiformes; family Centrarchidae; genus Micropterus; species Micropterus dolomieu. Next base: position 26,062,940 of record NC_060170.1, on the reverse strand, counting down.
CTCACATTAATAGAATTCATTCAGGATGATAAAGGAAGAAAGTCACCATAAGTTAGCTGTCTCCTTTCCTGTGTACACCATGAAAAGATGAAGTATGCAAACTGCCTGATTTTAAACTTGTATCTAATTGTCTCACGTCATGGGTCTGGGCCAGGGCATTGTTGCTTGAAGAATAAATTGGGTAATTCAATTAAAGTGCTTTCCAAAGACACATCATAAGTGATGGAGAATGACTCTAACCCAGGCCTGAACTCCGTGTCCCCCCCACCCCCCCATCGTTCCAGTTGCCTGACAAATGGATGGCGGTGTATAATTGAAACACATTGCTGCCAGCGTAGGTCAATAACATCGCTCTTTCTGCTCACCAGCACCAGATTAACAGACTCTATTTTATCTTCCCTCAGCCTGTCCCAGCTTGACAGAGCGGGAGCGTCAGCTGCTTATCCATAAAAGAGGCCCCTTATCTTGAAAATAAACAAATACATAAAGTGCAACAGCCTGCTGTCTGTCCAAGCAGTTAAGGGCTACTTAGTTTAAGGCAAACATGTGGGCAGTGTTTTGTTTTAACACATCATCATATGAGATGAAGCGCAGCTGTCACTTCAGAAAACCTGGCCAGACATTCCCAGTTTTGAAAACATGGGCATTGCAGTTTTCTACTCGCTATATTCTAGATTTGCAGAATAATTCATTTTTTATTACTATTTTAAAAACACAATAACGTGGATATTTGTATTCTTATTTTTCAGATTTGTTTCTTAAGTGCAACCAATTCATGTGAAATAACCCGTCACTGTGTCATCCTTAAGACCAATGTCATGCAATGTCATTCACCTATGTTTATCTAAAAACAAGGACAAGATGTGTATTTGGACAACGAGTAAATTGTGATGGCACTAAATAATTAACATTTTTGATAACAATTATAAGACCCTGACTTCTGTAGAGGTATAATGCAAAGCCATCACTGTTTATGCATGATAAACATTGAGGATTAATTAGCTTAAGCACAAGTGTAATATGAAGCTAAAATGGGTGATTATATGTATTTAAGCCTAAGCATAACAAATCTAGTGGCTTAAATTAATTTGATAAACAAATGGGAAAAGTAGGGTTAAGGTTCAAGGATAAAAAAAAAGTCCATTATCTCCCACTCCTCACTCTGTGCTTTTATGTAATTACGTTAGGTTGGACAGAGTTAATTGAATCTGGTCCATTTGTTTACAGTTTAGCCATAAGGATTGGAAGCAATAATACCTGACTTTCAATGTAAGACTAAATGAACATATACCCTCAAATTAAATTCCTATAGGGGGTATGTGCGCACAGCTTTGCGTGCTTGTGAGGCTGTTTATGTGCACTTGCATGTGCTTACTGTAGGGAGCATGCAAGTCTGGATGTATTTTTATATGGCCTAGGTTTGCACATTCCCACGTGGAACACACACAAATTAGCCATGGACAGATATTCAATTAAGTCTTTTGTCAGGGGTCTATGTAGGGGCGGGACAGGATGCACAGTACAGTAATCCGTGATGAACAACAAGGTGGCAGCTCCATTGTCTGTCTGACGGATAGAAATTTCTTGCAGGCGTGCTCGACCAACAGATTAGACCACTGTTGGGGGGCGAGATAAGATGGCAGCCAGCGGTATGGAAGGTACCTCCTCTTCCAGCTCAAACAATACCTTTAATCCATTCCCTTCTCACAATCAGGTTGTTTGACATTACTTTTCAGCATCCCACACAATCATTCTCTCCCCTTTCCCCCTCACTCATTCTTACAGCAGAAGAGACTTCTTCATGTCTATTCATTTATGCTTTATATTAGGTCCCATTATATTAAGTCCCAAAGCATATGCCGAAAAGACTTTCACTACTTTTATCAAATGTATTAAAGTTTTCCTTTTTTTTCTCCTTCGTGTCCTGTTTGGCTTTCAGTCTGAGTAACTCCTGGCCAGATGAGTTATGGCAAAGCACAATTTTGTGTTTAATTCATTGCTCACTGCCGGCTTGTCTGCCAGCCGCAAGGCTCTGTCCTTCCTGCCAGTAATGTACTTCTCCATAGTATTTTATTATGGAATCATGACCTTGGTGGGGTTTGCTTTCAGCTGAATGAAATAACAACTCTGTAGATTCACACCACAGAGGTCTGACCTTAAAAACTGTCAATAGAGGATTCAAAGTATGTTAAAAACAATATGGCTGAAAAGTCCTTGACCCCATTAAGTGAAAATATAATACTGCCTCTTCAACTACAGCACAGGTACTCCTTTCATTAAAAAGGTTTTGTTGTGTTCAGTGCTCACAGGATTACTTCTCTGAATTACCGGGGTTTCAAAATCGCTAGATACGGAGTAACAATCTGGTTCACTATGCGTCTCAAGTATTTAAGTTCAATTCAAGACTAGTCAGGACAGAAATTAGAAATTAACTGCACGGAAAAAGAATCATCTTGTTAGTACCTTAGCATGGTGTTACACTTTATACACTATGTTCAATATGAGGAAGATGAAGATTTACATAAATTTACACTCATACTATCTCAGTTATCAATACGTTGGGTGACATTTGTCTTTAATTTTGGCTTTTGGCACAAAAATACACAAATGACACAAACATCTGACCAGAGACTTTGTGTCATATCAGTTTTGTTTTGTTTAATTGAACAGGAGGCACAGAAGGCATTATATGATTATAAACAGTCAATGTTGTATTAAAACAATTAAGGAGGCCAACAATTGGAACTATAATACAACACAGTTCAATTCAAGCAGCGCAGGTTGATTTATGCATCAAATGTGTCTGTAGGCAACAAAAGCTTGTGCAAGTGTGTGCCAACAGTTGGGTATGTAAGTTTTCATGTATGGACCACCTCCTGTAAGCATTGATCAGCCACTTCCTCAAACATCCACGCTATGTTGCCAGAAGGTTCCACCAACAGCTGTTTGTTCCAGGGGCAACTGCCTATTTTAAATTTGCTTAAGTAAAAATGATTATTGCCAATTAGATGCCCATTAATTGTGCAAGCATGGGATGCTGCCAGCTGTTTACATGGGGGAGAAAAATAGCCCTTCTTGTTTAATTTTTTTCCCCTCAAAGCCAACAGCAGTCTCTCTGTGCCAGCCGCAAAACATACAATTGTTACACATAAACACACTGTGAATTCAAGAGTGGCAGAAGAGAGCAGTTGTAAATACTGTTTATCAAAAGCAAGTGAGTGAGTAAGGAGTGTGTTATCCCAAGAAGGTGGTTTTAAGAAAGAGTGAAAGTACAATAGCTGAAATACTTATCAACAATATACATTATCAATAATGTATCAACTGCTGTAGAAGTTGCCAAAACTGTGCTTTAGGCAAAGATCAGTGACCAAATGAATGCGTTGCACCTGACCTGACTGCATTTGTTGGACACTGGAATCAGGAAATCCGGAATAAAAATCTGTTGACATATTTAAAAGAGTGTTACTGTGACTGATGTAGCTGACCAAATCCGTGCCGGCCCAAGTTTCCCCATCACAGTAAAAAGAAAAAAAAAAGAAAACAAATGACATATACAAACAACAGCAATGTGCATTCACAACCTTAGGGATCCCTCCTTCAATGTTTATAACAAGAAATCCAAAGCAAGTAATCACTACATTAAAATACATGAACTGGGAAAAGTGACAACAGAAAGTTTTGTCCAAAGCCTTTAACCTACCCTACCTAAGCAGAACTGTACAGCTATACTGTGCTGAACTGTTTCTGAATTTGTGATGAATGGTTGTCAGCTGCTCTGGCAATCTGGACGGCTTTCACCTGACCTCACAACAATAGCCCAGGGCCCTCAGCTTGTGCCCCAGACCGGCTGAAAGAGCTGAATTTAGTCTTTTCAATGGTTAGTGTCTGACCAGGGCACAGCCTGCTGAGTCTTAAAGCAGCACACTTATTCCCACAAGCCCAGCCCCTGCTCAGCTTTAGCTTAGGCTTCCAGGAAGAAGCATCTATTGCAGGTGTCATTAGTTTACCTCTGACCCTTTTCAGAGCCGACCCTATTAGAGGAGTAGAGACTGGACACAACCTGTCTCGCCTCTAAAGATGGGTGCTGAGCTAGCTGATGCTGCAATTGTGAGTAGACTAGAGGGATAAATAGCATTCAAGCTGCCATGCGAAGCCCTGCAAAATACTGTAAAAAGATAAATGAATGTTGAAATCGAGGAAAATTATTCAACCATTTACAACCCCTGCTAGCACATCACTGTTATTCTATTTGTCTTTCACCACTTAAATTGTAAAATCATACAGAGTGCTGCGACCATTTCTCTCTCCGGTTTGTTGCCTCACTTCCACAAAATAACACATCATTGGACAGATAGCATCAATTCTGCCCACAGTAATCCCAACACCTCTGGTTGTATCACTCATTCAATTTCAGCCGCCGGCTACAGCAAACATTACACACTGTATCAAGATTACCGGAGAGAGGCAGAACGGGGGAGAGAAGAAGGGAAAAAAGGGCTGTATCCATCATGTCATGATGCCCCTGTTATTGTGACAGATCAAATTCAGTGCAATGAGTGTGCATGTGTTCAAGTATGTGTGCGTGCATATGTTGCCTGTGTTGGTCTGTGACGGATGCAAACTGTGGTCTCCTAGACTGGCGTGATCAGCATCCGCGTGACTGTAGATGTTGAGTGGATTTGTGAGGGTTGCCTGACTTAGTTGACCTCCTTTATACAGTAGCTGGGGCCCTTGCTGCCATGCTTGTTTTAGCTGCTGCAATTAACCTTGTGTGGTTATGAGCCTGCAAACCCACCCACTTAGCTGAAGGGCAGAGGGAAAAAAAGAAAAAAATGGCAGGGAAGGTGATTGAAGAACACAGAGAAGAAGACATACTTTATTAATCCCACAAGGCGAAACTCAACATTTTCACTCTGCAGTTAGTATTTTACACACAGATCTGAAATACACACATGTACATGCACAAAAAGGACCTATATCAACAACACATGGAGAGATGTCAGAGCGAGGGGGCTGCCACTTGGTGTGGCGCCCCGAGCGGTTGGAGGTTCAGAGGCTTGCTCAAGGCCACCTTCGGCAGCCTGTAAACTTGGACTTGAACCGGCAACCCTCCAGTTTCAAGCCAAGTCCTTACGGAATGAGCTACTGCCGCCCAAACCAGGTAAAGAGAAAGATGAGAAAAAGTGAATATATAGGGCTAAAATATTGGGCAAAAAGAGGTGAGAAAACTTAATACCTAAAAACAAGTCCAGGAAGAGCTTAACAGTTTTAATGATGTGGTAGACTGGTGCTTTGGTTGCTTTCCTGCCGGCCTGACAGACCGGCTGCCTGACTCATTGGTTGGTTTGCTGTTCTGTCTCTCCCCTGTGGGAGACATGGGTTTGCAGTGCCGGCCTTTGAGAGCAAGGGGGGGAAGATGAAGAGGCAGTGTCAGGCTGCCTTTTAATGGTCAGGAGTGTGGTTAGTTCCACTGACTCAGGCCTCTCCCCTGTGATGCCGGGTCCACTCCACATAACTGGCCATAATTCAACTCATTTGGCAGTTTGGGGTCTCGGAGGTCTAGGGATAAAAAGTGTGGAGAGGCCTAATGGCAGACGGAGGGACCGGCTGAGGGCACTTCTTACAAGATCTCCGCAGGAGAACATTTCTGGAGCAGGCCCTGGAAACCACAACGATCCATTAGCTACTGAACAGGAGGAACAGACAGGGTGAGAGGAGAGAGACAGTGGGACAGAGACTGTTGCAGATCTACAGGTATGGTATAAGTTGTACAGCTGTCATACGGATGGATGTAAAAGCTCTCTGTCGTTGTAGCAGTTCAAGTTTCTTAGTCTTCCAAGCTATCAAAACTATTAATTACATGGCATAAACACCAATCAAAAATACGTAAACAAAACTGTTTCCTTTTCTTTCTTTTTTTTACTTCTACCTTGGTACATAGTCACCACAAAGACTATCAACTGCATACTTTATGGAACTTTCAAAAATCTGAAGATTAAGTCCCTGAACCCTCATGAGGAGGAAGAGCTGGACTAACTTTCAAATGCAAAGACACAAACACAAGCACATGATACCTGACAACTACTCCTGAATCAACGTGTTTAATCTGTTGGTGTTGATTGGGACTGAGATGGAGTTAAGTGATAGTTTAGTGATGTGGTTTCAAATTAAAGCACTAGAGCATCTGTAGTGAATGTTTACAGGGAGAATCGACCACCACAGTGAGTGTCTGTGGCAATGCAGGGCGCAATGCCTCCTAAGGGGTATTAATTGAGATGCTGCAGGAATAAATGGGATGGGGCACAGTGTGTGTTTGATAGCGTAAAGAATATTTTGGCAAATTCCAGTCTGGGCATGTTTTGGGGGCCCTTTGAGAAGGCGTAGTGAGAGCATCTGTGAGAAAAACGAGGAAAGAGAGAATGTTGTGTGTGTGTTGAGGTGTCTGCATAAATGAGAGAGAGCCCCGCTGACCCCAAGTTGGAGTGTTCTGGCTACACAATTAAATGGTGTTGAAGCATGAGAATGAATAATCAATCTTCTTTATTATCACTGATGTGAAAATTATAATACTGGTGAAAATAGCTAAGAAGGTTAGATTATTTCCTTATTCTCACAAAAGCCTATAATAGAATTGTGTGTGTGTACTTGGATCATATTTTGGGAAAAAGAGTAAAAAAGAGTATGCCTACATGCTTGCAAAAAATGATGATTCTGTGTCACTGAAATATGTCATGAAGTATTAAACACTCAGACATACCTCAATTTGCATAAGAAAACATAAGAAGCAGAAATCATCATTGTATCAAATCATGATGGGAGGACGAGGGAGGAAAATGTTTAAATTTGACAAAGGGAGTGGTTTTCCAGTCAAAGTGGGTGTAATTTTGGGATTAGGATTCACTGTATGCTGGTTAGGGGACATGTATATGATGTGAAGGTTAATCACAGGCTGCAGTTTTATAATGCTAGTCGTCACAGCACTGCAGTGCAATCAGCACTGTGAGAAAATAAGTGGGTCACAATGCGAGACCTTGATTAAAATCGCGGTGATTATAGTGCAGCTTTAGCTTGATTTTGTGGGTTTCCCAACATCTGTCCTCGCAAGAAGGATCCCATATGAATGAAAATAGACACACAATGAAATGAAGTATATGCACGCTGCAGAAATGCTTCATGGGTGCACACATGACCATGCTCCCACTTCATAACGCACACATATGCATTATCCACAAAAAAAAGCCTTCAGCATACTGTGCGTCCTATGGATTATTTGTCCATTTTTGACACACCACACACAGAACACGTATATTGTAGGCATTGTTTCTTACTGAATCACTTTCCTAATTATTTCTCGCTATTATTGAGATATTGAAAAACAGCATTAAATGGAAAATTATATTGTAACACAGACACTAAAGATCGCTGTCTGTCTTGCTAATTATAACCAGCTTTACTGACAACAAGGAAAAAATTCCCAGAGAAATGTTTTCTTTTCACACAAGATGCATGATGGTGAGACTATGAGCAAAAAGTAACACTACACAGTTAACAAGTCATGCCAAAAAGCATATACAGACACATAAGTACATATTAAAAGACAAAATAAAAAACACACAAATACAAAAACACATAAATTACACTTATCGAAGTAAAATATGTGATATCTGCTTTCATATAGGGCACAATATTCAATATCATGAATTTTTTATTCAGTGATAGGGTGCAAAAGCAGAATAACTGCATGATCAATGCAGTTTCTCCTTTTAATCTCCTGTTCCTGCCAAGTTCACTGGGAGCGAAATAGACTCATGTGAGGGAAACAATGCTCATGCCATTTAACAGCAACGTGAAATCAATATATATTCTGAAATGGGAGTAAAAAACATCATTGTAAACTAGTTATTGACGTGTTAAAGTAATTTACACTTGCTAGTACAAGACAGATCGTGGCAATATTTATTTAGCTGGCAAGCTGGCAGTGGGAAAACGATACGGCAGCTGCAGCTATCACCAGATGCTGGTGTTACAATGTCCGTCCATCAAACCGTCCCCCTCTACCCCCCCTCTTCCTACTCTACACCCTCCTTCTTCACTTTCCCAAATGGCTGGCTCCCTTTTCGCTGCAACCTGACAGTCTTAAAACAACTGTATAATTAGAGCTACATCTGTCACACAGGTTTATTCTGGCTTTCAGTACGGGAGTCACAGGCTGTGGGAGACACTTAAGGACACAACACCAGAGCAACGGGAGCCATGGACAACAACACTTGGGCCCACAAACACTTTTTGTTCACTTATGTAAATGTTGGAAATGAGGATTTTAAAATAGCAATGAAAAATAGTTAAGTTTTAGTTAAATTAATGTGTTTTACACAAAATGTGCTGCACATATAATTGTACAGCAGAGAGAAACACCTAATGGCGCCCCATCAGAAAACATGTGAACAATGCAACCTGTGTTAACCAGCTCAAAAAAAGAAGGGAAAAAAAGGAAATATGCAGCTATATGGTGAGCTATCCCACGATCAGCTGCTGCAATTAGGGAGCACAATGTAAAATGTCACAGCGGATCTGTATCATCGGCAGCCCTGTCACAGGAAAAGGCCAGGAGCAGTGGAGGAGAGGAGAAGCACAGAGTACAGCAAATCCCGTCGGCCAAGCCTGTTTCAGTAACGTGAAAGGGAAGATCGTGTAACGTCATGGCAGGACAACTCTGGGAGTCTAGTTCTAGATGCTGTCATGTCACCCTGCTTCTATTAGGGAGGGAGAGAAACAGAAAAATATATGATTAACTGGCAATATGCATTAGTCTTCTGCGGGTTGATGAAATGCAAGAGGTGCACATAAGTGTGTATCTATAAGGTGTGCATTATTCAGAAAAAAAGTTCATGAAGTATGGACAAATGTTTGAATGTAAGTTGGGGATAAGCACGCACATATTCATAAATAAAATAATGCATAATTTGTGGCAAAAACTATGAAACAATAAAGCTTATTCAGATTACGTATATCACTGTATACACTCATTTTTAAGTAAAGGATCAGAATAAAATGTATACAGATGGAATCACACAAAATGAAGTATGATCTAAATTGAACCACATAAAACAGTTTTACTCTACTTTCCTGACTGAATTGCTTTTACGCTCCCATTTTCCATCTATATTAGGAAAATAATGGTGACGAAAGATGCCTTTTAATTTTCAGCTCAGCATCATTTTTGACATGTGTAACTGATGAATCTCCACAGGATATAATAAATCATTTGCAGATTTCCTCCCGTTTTTGATCAAGTTGAGATGACCAGACTTCTGCCCAGACTCATTACATTTGGGGAGCAGATTGAAAGCACGCCTAGGCATGCACTCTGTTATTGTCATTATACACCCTGCTCAAGCTTCTGAGCAACTGTAGAATTATCACCTCTGCACAAACACACACAGACTTACACTAGCAGAGTTCTGTGTTAACACAGAAATACATGAGCAGTTTGTTTGAGGGAAAAAGGAATTGATTAGAAATTATGATCTCTACACTGTCAAAAATATGAAATTGCAGGACAGTTGATGGTATTTAGGGACAGAATGGGGAACATTTGAAAGATTGTGCTGCCTTGCTGACAAGAGGGATCATAGCATAATGTAAGCTCCCTCTAGTGGCTTTAGAGTAGATTGCACAACAAAGAGTGGTGGTCATGGTAGGAGAAGAGTCCTTCCCTTTTTTGTAATGCTGAAAATAAAATCATATTCAAAAGCTGGATATCTCAGATTCAACTAACAAGAGAGGTTTCTTTTGTAAAGCTATAAATTATCCATTTTGACCTGGTCAAATATGTAAATGTGTATAAAAAGCAGAACAGGAGCGTGTGAAAATATTTTTTTTGTGAATCAAAGTTAGCAACGGAGGCTTGTGTAACCACACGATGTGTGTGTTTATGTGTTGTGCAGGGACAGCTGCCTGATGAAGGAGACAGTGAAGGTTCACTCACAGTACCACAGAAACCCCCCAGCTGGGCTTGCCACTAAGGAACGGAGATGCCCAGGGAGAAAGATAAAGAGAAGGAGATGTGGAGAGAGTTTGAAAGAGGGAGCAAAAGAAAGAGAGAGGAAAAGAGGAAGTATCTGAGAAAGAGGGAAAGTGGAGTGTGTCTGTGTATTCACATTTTGCCACAAGCTCTTCAGAGGCTACGTCTTGCCTACAACACATCTGGGAATGAGAGTGAAAGTTGAAGAGTTCCTCGTGCTCTTCTCTCTTCTCAATCCCCCCAAACCCATTTTGCTGATTCCTTTTTTTTTTCTTGCTTCTTTCCTTTCAGCCCTGATCTCACTCTCCTCCCTTAGCCTTTTTGCACACAAAACTTGGTAGCTTTTGTCCAGCTGACCTCTCCTTGACATCAATTTAAGTACTTTGGTGTTAAGTTTGGTCTGAAATACAACATTGCACCCTTTTTTAATCATGCCCATTTGTGTCATTAGTCTGATTTATTAGATTTACTTTAAAAGCGAGAATGACAGCCACAAAAATAACACCAAACAAAACTAAACTAGGACAGTGTCTAACAGTGGTGTGAGCCATTTAGAAATCACCTGCACCAGCTGTTTAAATATGAGACTGCTGGTGCAAGAGACATCAGCAGATCTAGTTTTTTTCCATAAACACAGCAGAATGTTCAGAGTGAATACTGATATGGAGCACTGTGATTCCTCTGAAGAGGCGTCGGCAGGTTAAGAGGATACCTTTTTTCTCTCTCTTTATTTCTACTGTTTTAGTCACGGATGTGTCTTCTTTCCAATTTCACTTTTTTCCCCCTCTATCTTCCTTTCTTGCCAAGGTTTATCCCTGAGGTGTCCTCTGGGGCTACCTACTGGATAAGCCATTTGAAATGCATTTTCTAAAGAACCTTCCGTTCCATTTTTTAACTGCTGCTATCTCTCAAAATGTCCTTAAGAAAAAGTGTGAGAGAAAGATCGCTAGCAAATGTTTTAAAGTACTCTTGCTGCTGTACTTTTATGTGTAGTTTTCCCATACAGAAAGAAGCCAGAGTTTCCCAGCAGCAGTGTGATACAGACTTCTGGGACTGTGATCTGTGCTGGTGGGTACTGCAGAATGTGACCTGTTCTGAGAGAAACCTCCACTGTGCCAACATTGTGCAGCTCAACAGGGGCAGATGGAAAGAGCAAGCACATCAGGCAGAGTAGGAATCTGGGTGAGATTGTCCACTGGTAAGGCTTGCTAAAGTTTCTCCTTAGCCTCGCAGAGGGCAACACAACACAACCCTACCATGTCTGTTGTTTACATATTAAGTAATGTAGTTCTTGCCCAGTATATTTAAAAATCTGAAAGGGCAATCTATGGACCTAAAGCCACAATCAGTCACTTCCCATAAAGTGCATTACTGTGCCACATCATGGACTGCAGTCTGCTCTGTCAACCAATTACGACAATTACAGCCAGAAACCCCTGTGGTGTTTTGATAAGACCTTCCACAATTTCTTCCAATGAAGCAATTTGTTCCAGTATTTGTTTACAGAGAGAGGCTGTGACTCGCAGCAAAAATAATATTTTTATCTCTATTTGCCATCAGAGAAGAGTGAATCCACCACCGGCTAATCTTAACCTGGCTTTCTCATTGAGGTTTAATCTGGTCATGGCAACTTAGCATCTAGTATGGAAAGTGTGTGTGTGTGTGATTATGTGTGTGCGCTCTGTGAGTGTGCGCATATCTGTGTTTGCATTTGAGGAGAGTACGGAAGAGAGAGATAGACAAGCCAGTCATTCTTCTCCTGTCCCCCCCTCTCCCCATCCATGTCAAGAACCAATCACGTGTGAAAACTTGCCTTAACTTCCCTTGCCTGTGTGACTACAGCGTCTGAGAGAGTTTGACAGATCTGTACGCCACAGAGGCGTCTCCCCGCCATTTGGCATGCCATGCGCGTCTGGTGCGCTGGAGACTGCCTGTCAAACGCCTGTGAGTCGGTGGCGCAGCCAGGGACCCTACGGAGCGCCAGATGGGCCATTAAGGTAGTATTAATGTAGATGCCATCGCTTTTCTCCTCTGACTGGGACATGCTCTCTCGAACTGCGAGCAGCTGCTGCCATTTACTAGGACAGCTTCCTGCTAACTTTGGCCAACTGGCATCACCACTGACTGGCTCTCAATGTAATGATACACTTTTTCTTCCTACTATACCTGTGACTTTTCTCTTTCTTTTCCCCCTGCCCTCCCTTTCCAGAGGTTTTAACAGGATATAGCTGATAACTTCCAGCATTCCCTGCCGCCAAAGTGTTACACAGACGCATACAAGCAGTGATTCCCGCACATGCACACACATAAAACACAGCACTCTAATAGGAGTATAGAAACTGGATCCATCTGTACACCCACTCTTAAGCTCATAATCAAGGCATGATATTCAGTAGTGTACGGTTATTTCTGTTTATGCCCTACTGAGTGCTAATATCATGCTTTAATTGAGAGAAAATTGGCTGTTGGCAAGAAACAGAAAAGAAGGTTACCAAAACCCCAACCATGGATAAGTGTTGCAATCAGTAATATTCTATTTAGTTAAGTAGCCTAAAATGGGATGTTTTGAGATCATTATTCAAATCACATTGACAAAATCCTATTATGAGAATTAGTTTTCCAGAAGGAAATGTACAGAATTATTGATGTGTAATAAATGTGCTTTCAGCATTACATACACTAGGGGCATATTAGGAAACAGTGGGGCATGTGATTCAAACGGAAACAAGGTCACAAACACCATATTCTCTTATTCACACTGAGAAAATAATGCATGTTTCAAGTGCAAACTTTGCATAACATGTACTGGTAAAAAGAACAGCAAATAATGAAGAACCCCTACAGTTAGTAACAGAGTGCAGCAGAAGTCATCAGAAGTGAACTATTTCAACAGTGTGGCCCTAAACAAGTCAGAAGAGGGGGTGAGTAGTCACAAAGACGGGTCTGTCCTGGTACTTTTGAAAAGACGCAGGATCTCCAGAGGCGCAGGTTAGCCTTCCTACACAGCTGAGACTACCTCCCTCTGTTCCCTCTCTTCCCTGTCTCTCACTTGCCTTGCCTCTCATTTTTCAGCAGAGCCCAAGCATCCTTTGAGGTACCCCTAGGGGAGATAGGTATAGTAGTTTAGGTCGCTGTACACCCACACTGAGTTCCCACATACTGCATAGCTTGTAACAGCAGTGTAACAATAGACAAGTGACAGAAGTGTATACTATTGAGCGACTTTATTGTCTGCCAGCCTCTCACTTACTTTCTCCATCTCTCTCAGTCTCTCTCCTTCTCTCTCAGCAGCATCAGTCTGAAGTGAGATGTGGGGGAGGGCCATCTAAGTCTCAAGAGGGAGCTCAGATGAGGCCTACAGGGTTGGCATCACTGGTGGTCAGTGTTGAAATCAAACGCACTGTCACCGAAGCGCAGCGAACACTTATGCTCCCGCACAGCCGTTAGTGTACTTGTAGTATCAAACTGACACTTTCTCCCTTGGCTGCTCCTGACAAGGAATTTCCTCGTCGAAAAATTAGCTGTACCTTGCCAAGAGCACAGCGGCAATTTGTACAGTTGTGAATAGATTTGATTCTGAGTAGATGAGATAAACGCTTATTGTGTTGAATAACAATATGCAGGACCAGAGGGTACAAATGCATGGCACTCATACAGTATGAGCTATGATAAAAATTTTACATTATCCTTTATTGCTGACCTTTCACTGCCAAATGAATTTTGAAACAGCTGTCTGTCAACTCAGCCTGATTTGAAAGTAATTTCTAGAACCTCTTCGAAAAAGTCACTAATCAACCTCTTCCGACAATGCAAACCAATTTCTTCATAGCTGATTGAGAACAGCAATTGCTATTTTTGGTACTTGGACTCAATGAATAGGACCAGCTTTCTATCTGGGTATCTACATATTGAAAAGAGGAAAACTGGCACTAATCAGCGTGTCTCCCAAGTAACCAATGCAGCAGAGAGAACCACATACGTTTTTGTCTGTGTGCCTGACAGCCCGACAGTCAAGATTAAGAAGCAGAAGTAAACTTGAGGATGAGGAAACAGGGTCTGTATATCAATGTAAGATGGCGTAGGGATCCATTTCCCATAGCTTTATCCAGGAAATCCAACCTGCGATGAACAGGATCAATTCCTTTATTTACAAGGTGCATGTTATTGCTTTGCCATGCAAATGCTTTCAAAAGCACAGTAATGCCATCCCGCTATTGTGGGGGAATGATCACTGCACCAGGACAAGCAAGCCAGGCTTTGATGGGTGCAGAATAACGGTGTTACAGAGCTAAGCAATGTGTGTGTGGGTGTGCTGCAAATAGGTTATTTTGGATGTTTTTTTTAGAAGAAAGGAGGCATTACTGAGGCCTATTGGTGCACCGAGGTATACTTCCAACCAAGGCGATTAACATGAAAGGAAATATCTAACGTTATTTTCCACTGCTGTGAAGAGAGAAGCAGAGAAAAGCCGGTAATCACATTATTATTTGTGTCGGAGATCAAGATCAATCAGGGTTAAAGCGTGTCACAATGTTTAACAATAACAATGGATGGTTGCTTGTGTAGGAGATACACACAACAAAACTGGATGTGTGATACCAGGTTTGGGGGGGGGGGGGCTAACAAAGACTATATTTCTATCTTTTGTGTTTCTCTTGGATCAGAGTTGTGTTTTACATTATACCTGCATTCCGATTCCATAAACTCAGATACATCAAATATAGTCACACCCACCAAGGATAATGTAGTAATGTTTAACAATTTTAAATGTGACTAGCAGTTCTTAATAACTTGCAGAAAGAAAAGGAGGCGGCACTGTTGGGGAAAAAAAAGGCAGAAAAGGCTTCACTACCCTCGGACGCCAGTGCTGGAAACAAGGCAGCACGGGGAGAAACTCAAATACAAACTATATTAGCAGACACAGAGTAGAGAAAACATTCAGTAGCAAAAAGAGTGACACTTATTTTAAAGTATGTACACAATGCCTTGAAAATGAATGAACAGCAGAAGAGAGACAGAAATGAAATCACATTTACCAAGCATGAACAAAAACATTACGGCTTTTATGATCCCTCTAACACAAAGGTACCATTGTGTTCCTGCAGAAAGGGTTGACTGCTAAGATTCAGTCACACAATGTATCGAACTGGTGAGCATGCGAGTGGTGAGAGGAAGATTCAAACTTAATGAGTGCTTTGGCAGCTTGTGTGGAAAAGGCAGGGAGGCAGGCAGTGATTAACGGAACACTTCAGAGTACAAGGCACAGCGGTGCTCAAAGAAAACAGTGATGATCTCCACTTAATCGCGGAGAAGCCCGGAGCATCTGCCGCCAGAGCAGGGCAGCGGCACCGGCGAGCTCCCGCTCCGCTAGGCTGTCATCTCCAGAGAGCTGTGGCCATATGCTCGGCTCTGCCGCAAACTCACAGGAAGTTAATTTTCTGACAAAACACAGGGATAAATATGACATTCAAACAAGTTGTGCTCAGCCAGGCTGAACACGGATGCCGTGCCAAGCTCAAGCTGCACATGTGTCACACTTAGGAACAGAGTTTATTTTCATGTTCCCACGGTCGCTTTTTGCCTAGCTTTGTAAAAATACAGAGAATGGGTGGTACATTTTCAGCAAGGAGGACTGTTAACCTACTTAGAGACTGAGCTATGTTATGTACACAGAGAAAAAATTCATATACACAAAAACAAACCTTTGGTATATGATACGGTCTTGATACCACCAAAGCTACTGCAGTAACATAGCCAGTGACTACTAATTCTTAACAAAATGTTGACATTGGAGAACTAAAGTGGGACTGTCCTATCTGCATACAAACACGTCCCTCAAAACCCTGAGAAAATGACAATGTCATTGTCCTAATGAGGGGAGAGACCGAGGGCAGAGACATGAGAGGGGGGGAAAAAAATAAGATTAACTTTCATTTCTGTTCATAGACATACAGCTCCTCACAGTGTGCCATTAAAATAATGTCAATCAAACCATTAAATGGGAGCTCTGTCTAACCTTGTCTTTTGCAGGTGAAATGCCGTAGCGGGCCTGAACAATGGGCTCACAGGTGTGAGCAGAATCCCAACACCTTATCACTGGGCCTCTAAAGAACAGAATATAGTGTTTCTCAGATCTCAGTGGGCTACTACCACTCCATTTCAAGCATTAAAGAGAGCCCTTAGGGGTGAAGCTGGCAGTTCCAACCTACAGATTCTTTACAACAATAGCCAGTATCGTATTGTACAGAGTCTAGGGATAACTGGAGGTGGAGCAGCTTTTCTGGACCTACTGAAAAAACGCACACAGGGAGGCAACAGGGATGAAAGAAGATGGAGGTTGGTGGTATACAAGAGAAAGGGCCAGATTTGAGCTTCTACTTGGGGCAATCAGAGGCCACTGGTATGACTAGGATGAGAGGAAAGGGTGACTCTGGGATACACATACCATCAGGTCCCATTCTCTGCCACACCTGCCAGATTTCCCCCCCTTCAGTATCAATTGCTTTTGCAGAAAGAAGTGAGGGCTGGGTTCAGTCATGCAGATTCCGGTGGCCTTTATCAGGGAGGAGAGGTGAGAGCTTTGGCCCTTGGGCCTCCATAGTTCTGCCAGGTGGCTGGATACTGTCTGCCCCCCACCCCCCAACCAGTGTGAGGCCAGTCTCATTTAAATTTTAAGGCTTCTCTTCTGCGAATTTGTCTTATGTTACTGCTCGAACAATGCCAGGGGAACAACAGATAACGTAACAAGAAAACTATTAAACTAACTATAGTATAACTATAAAAAACAACAACTTAACACTTGACTGTGATAGTGAGGCAAAAAAGTATTACATGCTGTTGGAGTAAACTATCTGTTGATAACACCTACAGATAGGCAACTTTAATCTAAAAGCAACAGAGACAATTCATATATTGACTGACTAAGCTGACTGATGAAACTGATGAAAACAGGTAATGATATTTGGGCCGAGTAAGAGAGTGGACTGAAATACTTTGCCACATAGTGTTTTTTTAATCCATCCATTATAATATGTAGGTGTAAAAAACTGAAAGACTTAATGTATAACAATGCACTAATGTAACTGCAAGAGACTGGGGAAATCTTTCAGAAATATAATATATCTAGTACACACGCACACAAAAGCACATACCCATATATCAAGTGCTGAGTGGCAATCATTCACCTAGACACTGTCACATTGCGGTAAATGGGCTTATTTTGCATGACAAGGAAGAGGGAGCGATGGGCTGCAGCAAGCAAAAGAGGGACTGAGGGACTGAATCAAATGATATGAGTAGGCAAAATTAAGCTCCAATGCAAGTGGAACACTTCACAAGAGAGCCAATTTCAATTCCACAGCACTTAATTTAGGATTTGTATGGTTCAGCAGCATGCTACTGTATGGTGAGCCATGTAAGGACAGAGATAGAGAGAGACAACCAGCAAAGAGCCATTCAGGCCCTTGAGATATCCATCACACAGGCCTGCCTCTATCAGCCCCTCTCTCACACAACAATGAATTAAAAACTAATAATATCCTGTAGAGATGATGTCGATGTTTTAAGGGGACATTACAAAATCACATTGGTTTTAATGAGTGCACATTTTTGTGAGTTATTTGTGTGTCATGCTTATACTGAATATGAATAATGTTGACCTAAACTCAAAGCATTTTATATATTCAGGAGTTCAATAGTCAATATTAAATACATGATGTATTTAATATTGACTTGGTCACAACTGTAGACGCACTACAATCCTCGTACCTGGTGCTCTTTGAAGTCAGCTCTCTGGAAGTCATAGCCAAGCTGGGCGTAAAAGTTGTTCCCAAAACTGTAGGCCTGACCAGTTTCAGTCCATATGAAGGAGTGTCTGCTTCCACAGGCCACACCAACTATATTGACGACATCCACATCTGCGTCACTTCCTTTAAAGTTCGGTTCCTGCGGTAACTTGACCTCGACTGGCTGGTCCTTTACTGACCTCTCTCCATCACCGAGCCTAGAAAAAGCAGACAGAAAATACAGTTTGACATTTTCTTCTCGATCATGCAAAAGATATACCAAGGTTTGAGGGGAAGGTTTAAGAGAAAACTGTCTCTTGTTTAGCTTGAAGAGAATTTAACATCAATTGGATTATTTTTGTGGGATTACCTAATTTAACAAGTAACAAGTCATTTTAATATAATAATAATATAAGATTGGTATGTATCACTGTTTAGTGTACACCCCGAGAAGGAATACTGTGGTCTCTTTCTGATATTTTCTCTATACAGACAAGAGTCATATATGGTGTGTCTCTAACAGGCATATTTCAGTGAGGTCAGGTTTACGTTCCTAGGGAAGAAATAATAACTGAACCTAACTCAATTTGTAGCTGTACAAATGACTTCACGTAGGCCTTGGCTGAGAGTTGTGTTTCTGTCTCCATGTCCCTAGTGTGAGTGAACAAAGAACATCCAAGACCCCTTTTCAAGATGAGCTGGTCAAACGCAGCCCCAGCACCCCTGTGACCTGTGAGCTCCCAGCAGCTTCAAACAGAGCTCTGCTGTTTGCTTCTTGATAAAATGCTCTTCTTTGTATTTGTTTCCCTGAGCCAGCGTCATAACCTGCAATGCCCCGGCCATATCTGCTAGTTTGCGGCATGTCTGGGAAAAATAACAAACAGTCTTCTCCATTATTTCCACAAACGGGGAACGAAAGGTCCTCGCCCGCCATCCCCACGAGAGCCTGTATTGATTACAACAATGCTTCAACTCAAGACAAGACCACTCTGGGGTCACAGCTATTTCCATCAGAAAGTTTGCCAGTTTAAATTTACACAGCTCCCTCGTACTCTTCTCCTCTCTCGCCTCCAGTGAGACACACAGGAGAGCTGAGGAGTTTTCAGATATCAGAGTGCCAGTTGTGTAACGGAGATGCTCACCCTTTGCTCTGCAAGTGGGTGTTGTGGAGCTCCAACTATAGGCTACTCCAACTATAAGCTCCCCACAAGAGAGCCTTGACCTGCTTAGAGGGGTCAAAGCATCATGGGAGAAGAGAGAGGGAGAGAATGAGACAGACAGAGGGATGGAGAGCAAGAGAAGAAGAATAAGGGACAATGGGAGATGATGAGTGTGAGAAGTGATGCCGTTGTTTCTTTTATGTATTTCTCTGAGGTCTGCTGTGCTGCTGTTTGAGTACTTGAGGGCCACTGAATCATTGCAGCCCAAAGGCCCTTAGATGTCATTACAGCCAGTCTGGCTCCTGGCTGGAGAAGTTTTAACAAGGAAGCTCATCAGGAGGAAAACAACTTATGTTTGTGTATAACTATGTCTGTCTGTCTGTTTGTCAGAGTGTCTATCTTCACGTTAATATCCCACTCTACAGCAGAAGAAAATGAGGCAATTGAATGACCATTGGGCAGAAGAAAACTAACCAAGTGTAGCTGAACTTTTATGGACACCCGAGTAGTCCCCTAAAGTATCACTACACCTTCTTATCCTTTGACACACTGTCAAAGTGAGGGCAATGAAAGTCTGGAGGGCTATAATAATAAAAAATGACGTAATACACACTGTTCACATGCTCATTTAGATCTTTTTACTTGTGAAATTCACTTACTGTCCACTGGTGCCATTTCCCCACGCAAAGATCTTGTTGTCCACTGTGGAAAAAAGGAATACAACGTTAGCATAAGACACAATGCGGTAAAATACTTTGTTTAGTATGGACTATCTTTGAGACAGTCTTTGAAAGATGTGGGGTTATTGTTGTGAAAATAGTATAAAGTAGTCATCTTCAAAAGCTGTAGGTGTTTCACAGTAACAGCTTAGGTAGGGCGTTTTTGCTTTTGTCCTCAAGTGTAGAGTGAGCGGTGCTGTGTCAGTGGGTGGACCCTTCCCCACTGTGTGAAGTTTGATTAATACAGCCTCGACAGAGAGTTCAGAGACTGGGGCCACCTCTCACACACCCTGCTGTAAAATAATGAGCCTTCAGCGAGAAGGAATAATATACATGGGAGGGAAGAGGCACTTCCTTAGTCTGAGTCCAAGCTGAATATATTCAAATGAAATGAGGAGAGGAGGCCATCCTAACTGATTAGACATGTCGCAAAGAGAGGGAGAAGCCTATATATTTCTCCTTCTATGTACATGTATTCAACTGTCACCTCTCTGCTCTAACAATTCAACATGGCACTGATCCATTTGCATATAGTTACTATAAATACCTGGACCTCTACCTGTTCCTGCAGTGATTCCAGTCATGTTGGAACACAGACAAGCCTTATTGGTCTTATGGGAACTCAAACACCACAGGGGTAACAGCCAATAGCAGCAGACTTTACTCATCAAGCAGCCGAGCACTCATACATTATAGAGTAGGCTATTTGATTTACCTAAGCTTGTCAAGAGAGAAAAATTATCAGGCAAATGTGGGGTAATAAATTGTAATCCCTGCTGCATATGTTTGACTCGCGACCCTTGGCATTTTAAGGGTTGGGTTGTATGAAAGAGTTGTAGCAAAATGTTCGAAAGGAAGTAACATGAAAGGTGAAATACCACTTGGAAACTTGAGGAAAATGTGCAAAACAGGTCACTGACCTTTGTGAGAAGTACTGCATGTTTTGAGGAATGTATACCACGTGTTGCTGTTATCACAAGAACAAGAATGCAACCCTTACTGTTACACAAGATGTTCGTAGTACATGCTCATACCATAAATTATATACTATTCACTAACGTTGGCAGTCCTATTTTTTGGCAGTATACAATATATTAATGTTCTTTTGAGGTCAGTTAACTTTAAACCTTGAAATCCATCTGCAAAATTCATGTCTGAAATCAGAGAGCGGGTAAAAAAAATTTTTAAAAGGCTTTTGTGGGCCGCTACTATAGCCGTTACAGTCACTTTATTCCAGCTGTGAGCTCCTCCATTAACATATAAATGCAGTAATGTCCCCAAAAAAACATTCCCAAAAAAAAATATTTTGTCATATGTCTTTATTTCTTTACTTTTAACAACTTTTTTAGTATGAAGATGCTACATATTTTTCAGAATATAGTGTGCAATTAAGACACAGGCATTGCTGCTAAAAATCTTGTGTAGGTCACTATTTATGCAATTGGTATATCCCTGTGTGTATAGATGTGGTACTCTAGTTTTTAATTGTTTTTAATACCATGCCGAAATGGAACACTATTTTGGCTCTGCATATTGTAGCAAAGCAAACATGAACCACTGTACATATAATACGATATAGTCGACTTTCTTTACTACAGAACAAGACTAGGCAATAAACACAAGAGGCTGTAACTTCAGCTTGAGCACCAGAAAGAAACAGCACTTTTAATATGTGGGTATGTTATGAGCTTTTAAGTGTTCCTGGAGAAATGCATATGGTAATAATTCACATGAAATTATATCCTTGAGCTCAGTTCAGAACATACAGCTCACAGCGCTGACCACACTCATTATTGACTACTGTTAATATCCAGTGTATGTACAGTTGCTCTGGTCACAGGAAAACTAAAAATAACAAAGTAAAATGCTTTAAAAGGATATCCATTAAATGACCATGCTTTAAAATACAGAAGTCCTTAAATACATTAGCAGAGCACGGAGCATTGCTGCAAAAATCATGGCTGACTGTGGGGCTGGAGCTGTTACTGTCATGCACAAAGAAGAGACTACACGAGTCCAGGATTTAAGTTTACTTTTACAAGCATGAGAATCCTCACTGGAATAATGAAATAAAGATGAGAATGAAAATGCAGTGGGAATAAAGACTGCGACTGTTCCAGAGTTTTATTTTCTTGTTTTGTATTTTTTGTTTTCTTCTGTTCTTGTACTTTTTGTTTTCTTGTTTTTGTTTTCTTTTGCTCCTTTAACTCTGGAGAATTGTTATGTGGGAGTATGATAAATAGCGGTGCTTAGAGTGTGTAGAACCAAAACACAAAAATATTGGCAGCCGTAGGTCTGCTTTAATACTCTGCACACATGCACATTATTAACGCTATCTGTGTTAGTCCCAGGCTTTCGGTCAAACAGTACAAAATAATAAACAGCATTTAGAGTTTTACATTTAAAAAAACTCCAGTTGACTGCTGAAAACTTTACTATAGATGGTCAAAGTCTATTAGGTTAGTTTAGCAGCCTTTCTTAAGACTGATTAGCATCCTGACACATTTTAATTGTTTTGTCTAGTCAGGTTCAAACCAAGGCTAAGAATCCAGGTCTTCAAAGTTTATTATTATTGTTACGTGGCCATTAATGTATATTTATCTGAGTATCCAGACACGTCACTTCACTGTGATACCCCCCGCCCCCTTTGTATCTTTAAGTCCTCTGTTATACTCAAAGTGGCAGATGTTTCTACCCCACCCCACTCATCCACCCAGTTCTCTCTCTGCGGCAAGGGCAGCGGCTGGTGCGGGGGCACAGAGGCCGACAGTGGTGCATCAGGCTGACGTACAGAACTGATGGGCAGGGCTGAGAGCTGGCAGTGTGGCAGGCTGAGCGTTCACCCTCCTTTGCCCCCCACTAGCCCCCCGCTAGCCCCTGCTGCTCTGCACCATACCCAGGCACCAGCATCCCAGTGGCTGGTGGCCCATTGCTTTGCTCCCCCATAAAAATAGCCCATCCCATTATTCTTCTGCCTCCCGGGGGCCACAAGGTCTCCAGCATCATTACCAGGACTAAGGATCTGACTCTGCCGCCACCACTTGGCACTCGCCTTCCTCTCCCCTCACTCCTCTAATTATAGGTCAAGCACTCTTTTTGTAAATTATAAAACCTTTGTTCTTATCAAGAAAACAGAAAGAAAAGAAAGATACCGTGGAAGGAAGAGGAGCAAGGAAGAAGAGAAAAAGTAGATGAAGAAAAAGGAGGGAAATGGTGTAAAAATTAGACGAGGAGGAAAATTTTCAATTATAAAACCAAGCTAATTTGGTATGACCAGCGACTGTCATGCATGGTGACGGAGCTCCATTATGCAGTCATTTGAGCTCTTTCAAATTAGTTATGTTAATGTCCTGCGTGTGAATGTAACACTTGGATGGGACAAGATTTCAGCAATTAATTTCTACAGTCAGCGGAGAGACAAGCAAATTTATTTTCCCCCTCTCAGGGAATTGGTGGTGGAGGGAGTAAGGAGGGGAGAGAGCATTCTGGAGCAGGGAACAAGCTAAACACAAGACCTAAATAAAGCCTGAACAATGGGAGCCAATGCCTCCTCATTCATTCAATTGACAATGTTTTGCAGCTTAAACCTGTTTTATTAATTATGTTTGACATTTCCTTAATTAGTTTCATTTACACCAAATCAATCCCTGCTGCTGTACAGCGTCATTTATCATTTTAAAAAATTTGCATAGCCAGTGCTGACTTTTTCTACTTAATTATACATTAAAAGTGTCAGCCGCGCTTGCTGCCTGGCATTATCTGAGGCAGAAAGGTTTGTGGCTGGACGGGGGTGGCATTAATCATCAGGGCGGGCGCGGGCAAGGGGTGCTCCCGGTCGCCAGCGGGAGAGCCGAGCGGGGCTTCTCATTTTCCAAGCTTGATGCTTCCGGGGCCGTGGTGACCTCAATGACCTACGGCGAGAGGCAGACAAATCAACGACCTCCAGCCCCAAAAACAACTACAGCTTGTTTATAAACCATGGTGAGAGGAGGGAGGGAGGGAGGTGGAGTAACCAGGAAAAGAAGAAGCTGGAAGATGTGTAGTCAAGCCAAAAAACACAAGTTGAGCAGCATATATACAAGTATTAGAGGAATGGGTTAGATCACAGAATCCTTTCCAGACATGTGACATCACTAAATGCAAGTTTTTCCAGCATGTTCAAGTAATGTTTTTCAGAAAAACTAGTACAGGGAACCAGCTTTTCAAACATATGGTTTCATGAAATGATACCATCTTTTGTTGTTGCAAGTCACAAATCAGTAGTAATGGCCATATGTATTGCGCTATTATTCCAATAGCAACTCATTTGACTGAGTCAACTAACTGAGTATGGCTATTACTTTCCCTTTGGAAAGTGTGTGAACACATAGCAAACTGACAGCTCAAACACCTGGCAAGCTCACTCCCAAGTAAATCTTCTGAGTGTTCAGGTGAACATGGCTTTACAAATCACCCATTCAGGAACCAAGACAGAAATTGGCAGGTAGGCAGAGCCGTGATGTCAGGAGTGAAAATTACTCTGAAATGTGGAGCACAGTCAGAGGCTGAGTGAGTGAGCCTCTGAATGGTGAAAGCTATGGGTGTCTCTGTGTACTGTGTTCACATGGGAAATCAAATAAGTGTATTTTGGAGGTGAGTCAACACTTTTGTCCTTTAGAAAAAAAAAATGATGTCAATTTAAATTCAGAATGGCCTCAGGTATTGTCACATACAAAGAAAAGTGTAGTGCATATCAGGAGATGGTACCTTCTCATGCACAACTGAATCAACTACTCTCTCTGTGGAAGAATATCAGTATTTACCTTGTAAGAGTTCTTATACTTCAATTGATCTTTTAAAAGGAAGTCTCTCTTTAATTAAATAGATGCCATAAAAGGTGCAGTGATAAAACCAGTCATTCTTAACATGAGCTGTTTGAGCTAGAATCAATGAGAGGGAAACATCCTGAATTCGGAGCTTTAAAAAAAAAAAAAAAAAAAAGAAGAAGAAAAAGTCTGTCCCAAGCCACTGATTTCTCAAAAAGTCCCCTGAATAACCTGTATCAAGATGTACAGAAGAGGCTGTAGCCATGGGTTTGCTTGCAACGTCCTTCAAGGGCAACATAAAAGACAGGCGGGCAACAAAGAAGCTGATGAAGTGGCTAATGCCCTGGCATGCCCCAACAGGAGCAGCAGGGGGTCAGCCAGAGGCGGCTACATGTGCACGCCTCACTGCCTCGTCTGGACCCAGCTGAAGTACTAACTATCCTTCCAGGGTCATTAGATTAAGAAATGCAAAACCAGGAGCAATACCTGTAATTGCAACAGGCCAGATCAATATTGGAAAAGGGAGAAAAAAAGGGGGGGGTGGGGGGTGGGGGGTGGTTACTCTTGCCAAGAGACAGGGGAATGCTTAAGAATTCATTCCTAAATTGTTGGCAATGGAAAGTCTGAGTATCAAACATTATTATTCTAAAAAAGTTCCTAATCAGCATATTAATGGCGGCACATTGACTGCAGAAGTTTCTATTATTTCAAAGTAAAGTAGTTGAAATAAGCCACTGACTCTTTTCACTCATAAAAATATTATAATTCATATAAGTGATCACTCTAAAAACTAGAACTTTCCTCTCTCTACAGCTCCCCCCAAACATCACTATCAATTCCCAGACCAAAAGTACCCCTTTAAATGCAAAACATTTTCACTATCAAGGATTATGCTTTCTTTTAGGATATATGAAAAACCCTTTGTGAAAATATGATGATGAATTCATGGGCCTAAAACTCTGGAGTAGTTTTTACATCGGCGAAAAACGGAGGGAAGGGAGGAGAAAAATCACCTATTTGGATGGCATACATTACCATTACTCTTGTATTGTGTCTCCACTTTTCATAATGACGCGGATAAGTGTCCTGCTCCGAATGCGTATCCACTGACAATGGAGGCAGACATTACTTGGTTAAAAGCTCAGGGTCCTGTGGGTAAAGAGGCCCAGAGAATAAAGAGTATCCGTCATGGCTAACGAGCTATAAAGATAGCACATTGCCTTTATAAATCACTAGATCTTGCTGTTTATTTAAATTCATTGGTGCCTCATTATAACTGAGCTATGCACCTTTAGGTCTGAGTTGATTAGGAGTGCCATAGCTCAAAATGGCTTTTAATTCAGTGAAACGCAGCTCTGACCTTGGTGCCGTAACCCTGACTAAAACACGCAGCGACTCCCACATTAATAATGATGCTACCTTTACTGGGCCGCGGAGCCGCGCCGCTGCTACTTAAAATATGTATTATTAGTTACCAGCGACGGCACATTTATCACACCAAATTACCCTTCGGTGTAAAACTGCTTAATTCTGGGTCCCTGTACCCCTCTGCACTATTACCTGCTCTTTAGAAAGGCCTGGAATTAAATGTAAGGATGAAATGTCAGGGTAATGGGGAAGAGGATGCGGGTCGATGGGATGCACACTTGATCATTCCCTAGTGGCCTTCTCCACATCAAGACGATATTCTGAATATGTATTCCTCATAAAGGAACTTCCAATGCACCTTGCTTTGTAGACCTTTAAAGATGTAAATGAAGGGTACTTCTTTGAAATATATTTTACACTGTTCATTAAAAGTACATGCAAAACATTATCCACTCCATGTGAGCTTGAATGAGAACTTTATACTCTAGGTATCAAGATTTCATCAAACATGTATCTCATAAATTGAAACTTTGGATGAGCTGTAAACTTTTATTAACTACGGCAATTTATTAGTCCAACAGTTCTGGGAGTTGGGTGCACATAAAGTAGATAAACATCGCATTTATGCGCACATAAACAAACACGCCGCCCTATCAACCTCCAGCCTATTGCAGTTGGAGAATGGAAACCGGCCTGCAGCCACTAAATACTTGTCATTGTTCATCCCGTGTGTGCCCACCAGAGACTTATTACTTTGACCAATCGGCTAAATGATTAGATCAATTAGGTACTTTGAGTGGGCATCAACAGCGGCCTGCTGCAGCTTCAAGACCTGTGGGCCCATCAGAACCGCCTCATTAGGTCTCTGGACTCGACCCAAAATCACACCACAAAGACAAAGATAGAGGACCAGAGGAGAGAAAGACAGAACGAGAGAAGACTAAACTTCAGTAAGTGAATTTAGATGCATTCCTACAATAAAGCACCTCTGGGATCAATTGCGTTTATGTGGTGCAACATCTCAAAAACATGTAAAAACAATACAAAGCGATCTAACAGATACATAAGTGGGAGTATTTTGAGTGTTAGCCATATAATCCATTGTTAGGAGACCAATGGGAATGCACTGGTATACAGAATTTCTTTTCTCTAAGGATAACATCAAACAGTCCAGTAATAATTTAGATTACCAGGGACAACACTACGTGGGGTTTACAGAGGAACACAGACAGTGCTGGCATAAACACATTTCTCATATCAAACACAGCCGTATAGTACATAAATATATGCACAATACATTAATGGTTCCTGCTCATCTGAGCAAGTGGCAAGGCTAGAGCAGCAGGGGAAAAGAGACGTTACACACGTTCCATCAGATGTCGAATCAATTAGTCACGACCATCTTCCAGAGTCAGAAATAACCACTCGTCCTCTAGTCTCCAGGGAGCCTGGGATAGGCCCGGGCAACAGAGGAGAGATGGGAAAGGATCCAGAGACCCATAGGGGGGTAAAAAGGAGGAAAATGAGAGAAAGGGAGAAAAGGGGATAAATAATGCTGTCTGTTCTATACTGCACAGACTAGCGCCTCTATTTCACTGGATTTCCATACATACAGACAATTCTACATTCTCAGCAGAAGTGCTTTGCATATCAGAGGGCACTCATTTTGTACACTGCAAACACTCAGGTCATTAACATGTGATGACATTATCTTCCTAATCGCACTACAGAGGGTCTCCTCTATAATGTATACAACACAACTGTAGCACCGACTCAAACCCTATTTGACAGTATCATGGTTTTCACTGGGCTGCTGTTTGGTTGTTTCCTCACCACAAAGCCTTTAATCTTTTAATCTGACACATAAAGCAAGTGTATACAGAACAGAGATCATGTGACCACTTTGCTAAAAGGTAAAGAGACATGATTATTCTGTGTAAAGGGAAACACAATGGAGATCCTTTCCCCGCAGGCTAAAAATAATTTAATCTGTCATGTAGGTGCACAAATAACAGTCTTATACCTGAATAGCACCTATTATTACTGGGCTTCTGAAGTTGGTAACAGATAAATCTGTTTTTCTTCATCTGTGCTATGGTAAACAGAGGAGAAGCTATTGTGTCTGCTCAGATTTCCTTCTTGCTTTGGTAATCTCTCTGAACAGCAAGATTAGAACAATTTGTGTCAAATGGAAGAGAGCAGAGTACAAGCTGAATAAAATCACCTAAAATACTTTTATTAAAACCTATGTTCTAAAGATAAAAAAAATGCATTATCTGCAATCTAAAGCATAGCTGTATTGTTATAATTTAGTTTTAGGATTGTGGTTGACAAACATTACAGTTCTGCTGTATAAAGCAAGTACTCCACAAACACATAAATAAAGTTGCACAAATTAACATTGATGGCGACAGCTGCTACCTATCCAGCAGTCTTAGTTAAATGCTTGTGTTTAGTATTCTTATGTTTTTGGTTGAGGATTTTCTGAATGGCACCAAGACTCCACATTTTCACACAGTCAGGCAACTGAAAGTGCTGCAACTAACATTATTCACAGCCCCTGTCTTTGTAAAGTTCCAATGGTAAAATCTGTCTAATAAGACAGGTGGTCCCCACTGTACGCTGCACCTACCAACCCTCTGGGTGTAAGTGTTGTTGTTTGCACATGGACTCAAACCCTAGAGGCAGTGGGGTGGGGGGCAACCAGCAAAAGAGAGACAGAGAGGGGCATCCCACAAGCCCCTCTGATTCTGCCTGTTATTTTCCCCAGGTTGTGGTGAATGCTCCTTGTTGGTAGGGGTTGGCAGCAAAGCATCGGCAGAAGGAATCAGAAAGCTCTGGTCCCCGCTCTGATTCCGCTACATTAGATGGCGTGTGTTTGTGCCCTAGGGATCGCAGCGCCTCAGCCTGTGTTTGGGGTACTTTGTCAGATGACTCAGTGTGTGTGATTTATGAGCTCTGGAAAGGTTGCATTTCCAGCACGCGTGGACGTCCGCATGGTAAATGGAGAAATTCTGAATTTATTAACATACAATGAATGATGATTAATGTTTTCGTATAGATCAAGCTCTCTTTTCAGATGTCTCAGTGTGGGGGGCAATATATGCAGCAATAAAATGATATGTATGTACTCAAAAGCACATTGTATGAGTGTTGAGTCTATGACTCTTTTAGACACATTCACTGTGAGCCAAACATTGGAAGGTATCGTAGCGTTGTCTGCACTATCTCCATGGACCTTTATGTATACATAGCACAACAGTAATTCTTCTGCATGCATTATCCTCCACACAAAGTGAACTGTTCTCTTCTATGGCACAAGCACCTTGCATAGTCAATGAGAGAATGTATAAATTAAAAACACAAAAAACTGTGAGCAACAGAATGCAATTTAGACCAATATCAGGATACATTTAGAGATCCATTTGTCAAAATCCCCACCATTATTAACTTTTGTATTCTACAACACATCTCGTGTCTCCCTCATCAGCTTTTTCAATATCTTCTCAAATACATTACTGCCAGTGTAGAGCGGGTATGTTCACCCTAGGCCAATTACAGCAGTGAACCATAAAGGTAAGCAGTGCTTTGCAGGTTTTGTCATATATTTGCCTTTGTGTCCCAGCCAGGCCCCCGCAGTGGTAGGTGGGAAATACAGGGAATGTCGGACATCTTTCTAATCGCATTGACAACAGAGAACTCAATATGCAGAGGCATGTTTCTGACAGGTTTTTGGGTGTACGTCGACATGGGTGAACGTGAGTCTACCTACATGTTTGCACCTCAAAATGGTGAATCAAGGCTGACTTCTACTTATGCAGTGACCTTACCATTTCACCCTTGGAATGAGGTTGAATATTGTTTTATGCTTGCATGTGAGAAAAAAAGAAGAGGTAGCTGGGTGGAGAGATCATTCCACTGTGTAGCTAAAAAGAATCTAATGTGTGTGTATGCATATCTTGATGTGGCTGTAAATATGTGCACTTAGACGTGCCTGTGTGTGAGATGTGGTGATGTGCACATTCTGTGTTTACTGCATGAATGCAAGTATAGATAAAGTATACAGTATGTGTGAGTGTATGTGCACATGCTTGTGGGCTAACTTCATATGTATGTGGTTGCTGTCAGAAGAAGCTGACTGGTGATGAGGGATGGAGAGAATCAGAAACACATTGGGCTGGGAATGGGGTGTGAGCCGCAGGGTCGCCCTGGCACAAAGCACAACTGCCTCGCACATCATTACCCTCATCACCCTAATGCGCACAACACTTAGAGCTACAAACAGGCTTGACTCCAGAACACACACATAGACACACAAACATAACGAGCCACGTACTCACAAAGGATCCCACACGCAGATTTATAAACTCACTACACACACACACACACACACACTCTCTCACACAATGTACAATATGTTATTGCTTATTGTATAGTGTTAACAACTAACACTTTTCTTCAGTGTGAAAGTAACTGAAACTCTGAATGATAACTGGAGAAAAACAATCCCATAACATTATAAATGCCACAATCTTGACACCAAACTACAAGAAAATACAACAGGTTCAAGTACAACCTATTCTTAACAAAGTAAGCAAAAGAAGGCACAATTTCAATGCATTCAATGCAAAAAAAGCATGCGAGCCATTTCAAACAGAATTGATCTCCACTGGGAAAAGTATACCTATTCAACTGCAGGACCTCTATAAAATCACAGTAGTTTCACACTGTAACGGATGCCTTACTCCCTTCTTGCTGCATGAGAGGTTTTAAGAACGGTGGGATCGGGGGAGCGGTAGGGTAGAGAAAAAAAAAGAGGGAGGAAGAGAAGAGAGCAGAAGATACGATGCAGAAGAGTAGAAGAGAGTTAAGCCAAGCATAAAATAACTTCAATCTAACATCCTCTCAGTGGGGCGGTATGAGGCAAATAGCAATCCCACCAATGCCGTGTACTCAAGGGGGTTCCCCCCACCTCTCACTGACCCATAGAGAAGAGGATCATGGGAGAGCAGGGATGAGACAAACCCACTTCAATTAAGGCACGGCGACGTCTCGTCAGCACGGCAGATGAGGTGTCAGAGAGTTCAGCCGTGGATAGATCACAAGGAAAAAAACAGTTCCTGGCTCAGCACAGTCAGGGTCTTGCATGCCTTGGACCTTTCTTTCTAACTCCCTTCTGTCCCACTCCCCTTCTCTCAGCCTTTCTTTCAGTGGTCGGGAGACATTTATAATATCAAGATTTTTTTGGCTGTCCTGCAGGGTCGGTTTAGCAGGGATGTGGGCAGACCCACCAGTGTCCCTTCTCACAGACCTCTTGAATTCTGGGATAGATAAAACTCTTATCAAATGTGTGCATTAGCTGCGGGCCGCCTCAACACACCTACAAATGACATTTAAAGGTCAAAACGACATGTACTGGTGGGGAGTCTCATGCTACACATTACGGAGCACCGAGATTGCTGTGGGAAAGCAGGGAGTCAAAACAGAGGAAATTTTGTGAGGGGAAGACAGCAACAAACAGGGAGACTAAAATGAGCTGTTTCAAGGGGGTAGACATAAAGAACTACACAGAGAACAGAGCCAGGTTGCCTTAACCACCGAGGGAAATCAACTCATTGTGCTAATAAAAACAACATGCTATTTTCGCAACGCATCACACAGTTTAAGATCCACTGCTGCAATGGGAGAAACATGCCATCCTATTCAGAGAAAGAGATCGTCTTCTAAGTGAGAGAGGCTGAGGGGAGTACAGGAGGGGGGCAAATGCTGCGAGACCCTGAGATATTTGCAAGGCCGCTCCTTTGCCAAGGATTTCAGAGACATATCTCTCTCTGTGATTAGACTGACATTACCATAATATCGGCTTTGTCACCTCACAGGCCAGTTGTTAAGGACAAGTGTCATCATTTCCTTGTTTCCCATGGAGGCATCAAGCAGGCAAGAGGGCAGGCAGGCATCCCAAGGTATAGTATCCGCTTCCTCCTCTCTCTTCACCCAGTTACCTCCACACCCCATCCACCACCACCTCCTGTGAACCTCTGCTTGGGAGATACAAGCTGGATTTGGCTCGCATCCTTGCCTCTTCCCCAATGCGCTGCGTGGCTGCCTGGTGTCAGAGCGCCAACTCTCCCGGCCCAGCTGCACTGATTAGCACAGGCAGATTATTAGCCAGGCATCTCCTGGAAGCCCCGCATAACCTTTTTATTATTTTATTTATTTATCTGACACTTTTAAATTGTGTCCCCCACCGTTTACTGTATGTGCCTCATCACAAAAAGACAAAATTAAAGGACAGAAATAAAGAAACAAACAATTAGCCTCACACCTATAGAAGCGAAGTGGGCAGAGTAAGGCGACGCAGATTTGTTAGTACTGCTTGTGGACACATCAGCGAAAAGTGATTCATCAGCATTGTGAAAACAGCTCTCTCATCTTTCATGCCTTGTCTCTCTTTATCTCCCCCCCTTATTCCACCTCCTCCTCCACTGTCTAGCACCTGTCCTGCTGCCAAGATTTCACCTCCCAAACCCTGGGACGTGGGTATCCCACTCTCAAACTTGTGCAATGCCTTATCTGTACCCCACACACTAAACATCCAGCATCTGAGGCATCCTTCTTTCCCTGTGCCAGAAATATGCCGGGATCTTTCTCCCACACTCTCTCTCACCCCATTCTCCATCGTTTTCCGCACTCTCCCTCTCCCTCTCTCTCTCTCTCTCTCTGGAGCTTTGCATTTGAAATTGAACAGACACACAGCCAATTTATCATAGGCTGACACGTGTCATGTCCAAGGCCTAACCACAGGGACTTACAGTAGGCATTGCATTTATCCCCTTTGTTGTCAGCAAGGACCAAGACAATACCAGGAGCTATTAAAAAAGGGGTAAAGAAGTAGAGAGTAAAAAAAGAAGGAGAATGAAAGAGGTGAGAATATACCACTAAATATAAGCCGGGAATGCATACCTCTGATGTTTACCCTTCTGAAAGGTTACAGACCCCTGCGAGGTTGAAGCCAGCACATTTTTCTAACCAACAATCAAATGTGTAGTGGTGCAAAGCATCTGCGTATAACCCCGGATACAAAGCCAAGACAGGTATGAGATGGATTGGGTGGAGCATTAGCACAACATGGTATCGGACCTTTGTGCTGGGGTTCATGCTGTAATTTAAATTTTAATATCGCTGTGCAATAGGACAAAAAACAAAGTTCTATCCAGATGCAAAATAAAACGGCTGCCCGAAAAACACCTCTGGGAAAACATTTAAGAATAATCTGAAATTCATAAAGAAGCCTAGAAAGTTCACTCCCAGTTGCTGAGCTGCCATTTAGGTGCTTTCATAAGCTGCAATAAAGAGCAGGAGAGATACTTAATAGTAATCATTCCTGAGACATGAAAGGGGACAAAACTGTTAATGTGCATCATATAAAACCCTTTCTGTTTAATCACTTTATCGCTATATTAACGCTTCTCTCTTTGAACAGGTTCTTTAAAATAACACAAGTCCTTATCGTTATAGTGTGTGGAAGAGGCAAGAAAGATGACCCTGTCTGATAATACTGTCACTACAAAGAATGTATATATTCTCCTTATGCAGACGAGGTGGAAAAGATAAAAAGAATGGGGACAGAGGCTAATGAGGTGAGGGAGGGGTTTGAGTGAGTGTGTGTGTGTGTGTGTGTGTGTGTGTGTGTGTGTGTGTGTGTGTGTGTGTGTGTGTGTATAAACCACAAGGTTATTAATTGCCATCCTGCACGTCCATAGGCTTACCTTTATTCCACTTTAACACTATGGTATTTGGCATGAATGTTGGCTGTCTGCAGGGAATTTCAATGCAATGAAACTGACTTAAACTGGCAGGCAATCCTCAGGATTGTCAAAGAAACTTGAAAGGCAAAGTACCATCCCTCCATTATTCTTACTGAAAGGCAGCATCTCCATTACAACATCATACATCTTTAGCCTGTGATGGCCTACTAGACCAGGAGACCAAGAAACTTGAGAGCTGCTGAGACTGTTCATTACCCAGTGATAAGTGACCTTTTACAAACTAGCTTTGGAAGCCATTTTGGCTCTTTCAGTAATTAACAAGTGGTTATGCATGGGAGACAATTAATGGAAGGTCAAGTGTTCGCCTGCTACCCTTTTCTAGATGCCATTGGGCCCCTGACACTGAATTTGAAGTTCAGAGCCCATCAACTCCTGTCTGGTTTTCAGAATAGTGTTTCACACATGGGAATAAGTCATCTCTGAGGTAGACACAGCCTTTGGTTTCTGTCTAGACTTGGAGAAAAGAGAGCATAATGTGGCTCTGTGGCTAAATATCAGATACGAATCTTATAGAAGAAAGGAGAGTGGATGAGACAATGTGGCGAGACCCTGGAGTCTCCCCGTTCACGTGTACACCGGGGCTTTCATGTTTAGACACAAGCTGAATGATAACTGAAATAAAGGCTACGAATAGATAGGTCCTACTGGCTTTGAGAGAGCGGGAGATACACTTATACATCCTGAGCTAAGCCAGAACATTGCTGAATTATTCTGCTCCCATAGCCTTATATATTTACCCTATTTTTTACTTTCATAGCATAAAGGCTGATGTTGACTGCTATTAAATTTCCCTTGAGGGCACACTCCTTCACTCACATGCTCCTATCAAATGAGCCAACAAAGCATATCAGGGTGTCGTGTCTGTGAAACACTGCATAACCTTTGTTCACCCTTCATCAACCCTCCGCCCCCATGCTATTACCTCAGGACTATTCCCTATTCCCTGCTTAACCCTTGTCTACAGGACTGGTGTCACACAGAGCAACACTCTACTGCTCTCCATATTCCGCAGTCCCTCACCTCGACTGACATCTAACATTCGCCTGTCGCCACTGACGTGGGCGCGTGCATACAAACGCACTCGAACGCACAGCCACAAACACTGACTGCATGAATACACAAACGTGCTGCTGCAGACACACGAAGACAAATGCACACATGGATGATTAGCCTGTGGAGGGTTTCATGTCTCCAGATCTTTGCCCTTCATAATAGTAGCAGCACTTGTCATCCCCACTGAACTCTGCCCCCCTGTACTCCTCGCAACACACCGGCACATTAGTGAGAGAGTTTACGGTGGAGCAAAAGGTGGCAGGAGAGAGTGTCATTGGGAATGTCTGTGCCAGTTGCCTGCTGACGGCACCTTTGGGATTGGTAAAGTTTGATTTGATGGCTTTCCCTGTTAATTAGGGTTTGGAGGTGACTCCTGAAATTGAAATGGAAAAAAATCTATAAAAAAAACACAACAAAAAAAAAAGATCTGCCAATTCCCACACCCCCTCCATCTCCACCTTCCAAAACTTGTGACCCATATACTGGAGTACCTAGTGAAGAAAGTAGAACAATCAAGTCATTTGAAGTTATGGGCCACTCTGTATTTCTGTGTTTCTGCCAACGTAGGCAGGGCAGTTCAGTCAAACTAATAATGTGAAATAGGCTAAAACTTGCATGTGAACAAAGTCAACAACAAATAAGAGAACAAAGAAGACAATGTTTGTTCTTTAATTAGTTGTGCATACATATTTGTCCAAGCATCTGAATTTACATGTCAAGTAAGACTGTCCCCTGCTGGTGTGGAGAAGTCCTACATGTGCATAAAAAGCTTCAGAGTCATTACGCAGTTCTGCCTCTTCCTCTTTAATGCAGTGCTGTGTGAAGCAGAGTATGAGATGAGAAGGGAAAAGAAAGAAAGACAGATAAAAGAAATCAATAGAAAGAAAAAGGAAAAAAGAAAAGCAGAGAAAACACGTCCTTTGTAACTTGTAAGCTCGGATATTTGATCACAGTGAGGAAGACGGTCTGGAGATGCCTGCTCACCCTACCTCACCCCCCTGTTGCAAGGCCTTTTTACTGCAGGGTGGGACTCTTAAACACATACAGTGCACAGTGGCCCAGCTATTTCTGATTTACTGTGTGCGTGCTGTCCTCCATTTTATTTTACAGCTGGCTGCGATGCCGCTGCAGGAGGATACTGCAAAAAGCCCAAGGTCAGGCCACACAGCCACTGAGATGAAACACACATGGATAATAACGCATACACATCCTGTTCTCCCGACATTAGTGGTCATTTTACTCTGTTCCTGTCCGACTGCAGGCTGCCTCTTTCGTCTGCCAAGTCCGGCACAAAGCGAGGTTTTTTCCCCCCACTGTTACTTGTTTTACCATTTCTGTATATTTCTCTTTAATGTAAATTTTGCTATACTTTTTCCTGCAGATTTTTCTGGATTGTATCAAATTAGCAAGGAAGATGTCAGTTATTTAAAAGCATAAGAAGTTAGTAGCTATAAGTAAAAAATAACTATTGGTGTGTACGGTGTTTATTAAACTATTAAACTAGAAGATGATCTGTATCCATATGGTGAAATTACAGCATGCATGTGTGGGATAGGGTGAGCGGTAAAGAAAGTAGAAAGAGTAACAGGGGGGAGAGCCTAGAAGAGAGAGACATACATGAGGTGAGTGGGAGAGAGAAGAGAGGAGGGGTTGTTGGGGGTGGGGGAACACTAACAGCGTGCTGACAGCATGTAGAACAGTCACCAGATATCTTTAATCAGTGAAATGTATTTCCCTCCTGCTCTGCCCGGGAATTGTTCAGCGGTCAGACCTGCTGGGGCGACACAAATGAATCTTGGCGGAGGTGTGGACAAAGGCGGCCGTAAGGTTATGGCATGTAGATGATTGGAACTCTGCCGGTTTCTAAGGGAGCTGCCACGTCCCACAGAGCGGGTGTCACAACCAGATGATGAGGACAGGGTACCCGCTCCCCAACCAACAATGACATGGGCAGGGCTGGTGCATTGTGGATGCAGGAGTGTGTTTGTATGCAAGTGTGCAAACCCACACACACAATTTAATATGCATACATAACAAAGAGTGTACAAATACAGAAATTTAACCACATTCAAACAACAGCCATTATTAATCTTCCAAGAACTGTGTTTGTCATCCGTAATTTAAAAATCACCCATATTAAACACAGGGGGGGGGAATATATATGCAAGCAGCGTAGGGCATGGAAATTACATTAAAAAAGCAACAGTT
This sequence comes from Micropterus dolomieu, assembly GCF_021292245.1. Classification (NCBI taxonomy): domain Eukaryota; kingdom Metazoa; phylum Chordata; class Actinopteri; order Centrarchiformes; family Centrarchidae; genus Micropterus; species Micropterus dolomieu. Next base: position 26,025,990 of record NC_060170.1, on the reverse strand, counting down.
TGTGTCTTCCTACTATCGCTATTTTCAAGAATCTATAATTCAAATGAATACACATAATAATAATAACAATAAACATTGCTCCAAGAGTAACCACTGTACTCTACTCTAAAGTAAGAACGCTACAGAGAAGACATTTAACAGTGTTGTCCACTAGGCCAGATTAACCCTGTTCATGCCCAACGAAGCCAAGAATGCTCTGCCTCAATACTGATTTTGTAATTATGTTACTTTCATAAACTTATTTTGTCTGCTTACTTGGACCATTATATTAAGTCCTCTGTTCAAGGGATATTGGGGGAAAGCCAATTTAGGTCTGGCCTCACACTGTTAACCAATCAGAGTCTAGTGGGTGTGGGTAGAGGCGGTTAAGGGTGTGGCTTATGATGCCCCATGACCCGAGCCCCTGAGGGAACCTCACTCACGCAGATGTCTTGTCTGTACTGCACTCTCCTCCTCACAAAAACTACAACCATTTATTGTCAATGAGAAACATTTTATCAAAAGAAAAATGCAGAATGGCCTAGAAAAGTGTTGCAGAGCAGTGGTTCTCAAGGTCTTACCAATATAAGGCAAAACAAGCACAGAGGGAAAAGGGCAGAACCAAACCATAGGTCGGAAAAAGGGCAATACACCAGGTGTGGAATTGTGGGGTACAAATAGTGGAAAAGAGAGGAGGACAAGTGAGTGGAGGAGGAAGATAAGGTACGTGTGTGTGTGTGTGTGAGTGAGTGAGTGTGTATGAAAGGGAGAGAGAGAGAGACAGATTTGGTATGTGTATGATTGTGTGCTGAGGTGAGAATGTTCTTAATGGGATACAGGTGACAACATGCTGACCAGAGCCACTGAACAATGATTACTCAGGGATGTGGAGGTGTGTGGGTGTGTGTGTGTGTGTGTTTGTCAGAGAGAGAGAGAGAGAGAGAGAGAGAGAGAGAGAGAGAGAGAGAGAGAGAGAGAGAGAGAGAGAGAGAGAGAGAGAGAAAGATGGAGCGGCTGAATGAATAAGGAGGATGACATGAAAATTGTCGGGAAGACGGATGTGGGTGGAAGGACTGGGTGGGATGTGACAGTGAGAGAGAATGGGAGTTGATACGTGGGTGGATGGATAGACAGGATGATGAGAGAGCAATCGTGACAAGGAAAGAGGAGTGGTTTATCAAGAGCAGAAGAATCAGATGATGACCAGGGCTAAAAGAAAGGAAAACTGTGCATACAGGTAGAAGAACAAATTCAAAACTGGTAAAGATGTGAAAAGTTAGAAAAAGATACGAATTTCAACCCTTGCACATAAAATTATATGGTAAGATGAAAGCCATACGAAAAGATCACTAAATCAAATCAAACCCACTTCTCTCCTCTTAAACCTCAAACCACCTGACCAGAATGATGTCATTTCAGCAACCAGAACTTTCTCATGATCCTAAAATAGAAGCAGCAAACCAGCGTAAACTGACAAGACACTTACATCAATACCTGGAAATTAGGCACTGATCATGCTTGGTCATTGCTCTGCTTTGCCAAGTTCTAATATTTTTCCAATGATTCAATATGCCATCAATATTTAATTTGGAGTGAATTTAATAAAGGAATGACTGCTCTGACTCCAAAAAGACAAATATGCCAATGGTCGCACTGATTCAGCTATTTACCTTTAATTACAGTAGTGCCCAAGATCTGTTGAGAGTCATATATTTCGGGTGAGTTTCTGCTTTATCTTAAAAACAGAGTGAAATCTGATTCAAGTGAAATGTGGTCTCTGGGATAGGGATAGAATATTAAAAAATCTGCTCTCTGGACTTCTCAAACTTGCCCAAACAAGCCCATAAACAGAGTAACAAACAAGCAACACACGCCTTACCTTCCTTAGCAAGAAGTCTACAGACCACGTGTGTATAATAGGCTGTAAGAAAAGCAAAAACAGGAGAGGGAGAAAAGGCTTCTCTACAAGTTCTACCACTGCTGCAGCTTCCTGCTACCTCCTGAGACTGACTAATCTATCATAGACTACATTGGGTAACATTATGCTGGAGTAGAAACTAGAGCTGGGGCAAAGGCCACCTGCGCACCCATGCACACACACAAACACATGCAAAGAAGCATGCACACAGGCCACATGCAAACAAAGAAAAGCTGTAAGAAAAAAAATCTAAATATTGCTTCGTTTATATTATAATTTTGTGTGTGTGTCTGGCCACGTGTGTCAAAAGCCATCTCTCAGTGATCTATGTGATGTACTCAAGGCCCTCTAGACTGGAAAGGTGCGATAAGATCCTCAGATTTCTTCACGCTTGACTCACTCACCCCACACACACACACACACACACACACACACACACACACACACACACAGGCCGTATCCATATCTGACTTATTTACAGAATCACAATAAATAATTGATGTTTAACAACTCCTTTAAGATGTACAACACGACAGTGTCACGTGGGCACCTAACATAGCTTTCCACCTTTCACTTTCATCTCGTCAAAACTTCAACGCTATCACCTACTTCAGCTCTTTATCTATACGCTCCATACCTCGAGAAAATACATTTTTAATGATGCTCAGTCTAAATGAATGCCAACTATCTTCCATCAAATAAAGGAAAATGTAATCTCTTGATTGACCCCCAAGTATTTTTTTTGGCAACCACAAATGTCATAGATCTTCTTCAAATCAGTGAAATCAGTCAAATTCCGCAGAGTGACACTCGACCATACCTCCCTGTCCTCACGCTGTAAAACATATTTGTACACACAGGCATGTGAGGAAGCTGCCACTCCACTCTCAGAAGTCCTATAGCATGTGTGAACAACTACTGTGGAGAGTCTTGTCAACGCTGTTTAATCAACATGTCTTGTTGCATTTCCATTAATATTTGTGTAATTGTGAAATTAATTAAATCCTGTTTTATGCCCTTCAATTTGACTTGGGTTTACAAATTACAAGTACCCACACAAGGATATAAATTAGGTCCTCAGTCTCAGTAGTGTCATTATGCGAACCTGTCATGAATACTCCAAAACATGTGAAAATGATTCATTATCAAGCCCTTCTGGAAAACAGAGTGCTACACCACTAAATAAATAACACAGTACAACTTGCTAAGTTTTCATCATTTCTTTCTGTAGGACTTTCTTAGTGTTCTTCCTGTTGCACTCTCTTTATCATGCCATTAAATTGTGACTCTCTATTCAAAATGTTTGACCATGTACAGTATGTTAACAAATGACAGCATATGTCACACACCTGCAAATGCTCAAATAATTGTGCATTGACAGAAAACACACGTAGAACTTGTTCTAGATTCCAATTCTCATGCGTACTGTACATTTTTCCATTATTTAACGGATAAATGTTAGCAAAAATACTGGTGTATTAATCTCAATAGGATGTGCAGTAGACACAGTGGATGGATGCTTAAACACCAAAATGCTAACTCTTCTTACTGTAAGGACAGTAACATGCAACCAAAATCAAACAAAATACTTTCACTACTTTTACTGACATGACAACATAAAAACAGAAAATATCATATACCAGTGTTTCTTATACTATAATGCTGTCACATATGCATGGAAAAACACTAGCAACTGTGCTCTGTAGCAGAGGACAAAATGTTTCTAAGGAGGCAGTGTGACCTTGACTCGTGTTAGGACAGTGTAAAACAGAGGTGTCATATGGGGCCCACGCCACCCCGTGGTGCTCCGACTACTATTCTTGTCATGCTATTAACCCATGAGATACCAGTTCTTTCTTCGTGTCATGCTTTAATGCACGCAAATACATGCAAGCACTGCCCACTGTTGGTAGAGAAAAAAACATGTGTGGGACACTCTCAATGGGAAAATCAGTGATATGGTATTGCATGCTGTGCTGAGCTACATTTTAGTAAGCTAACCGCTATGACTTTACCACATGTGTGTAAACATGAACAGATGTTCCGGCTGATCTAGCTTAACTACAAGCCAGTCCTTTGCTAGAAATGCATGTCTCTGTGCAATGTTTACCTTAACCAAACCAAAACATTGTATACCATTTATTAATTATATTAATACATTTATTTGATTAATGTAACAAACCATTTGCTATAAAACAACGCAAGCACCACTGTTACTGTCTCAACATGCCTCATGCACATGCAGTGTTTCCACATAACAAAGTGGAGTGGAAGGGGTGGGGCAGGGGGAGAGAATGACTATTAGTTGCAAACTAATAGTGATGTAAAATAAAATAAAATAATGATGATATTACTAGGACTCATGATAAATAAAAATAAATTGTAGCAGCAGGTCTTGAGCAGGAACATGGGTGCAGTAGGTGGCTTGCAATCAGAGATCCAGAATCTACTGTAGAAATAACCTGCTGAAAGCGACAAAAGGAGAGAAGAGAGATGAGAAATCAAAAAAAAAATTGCCACTTATTCCTCCTCGTTTATTTCCTCAGTTTTTGAATGTGTTCAAGACTTCAATCCGTTTTATTTGTCCTTTCTGATTTCTAATATATATCATTATACACTGATGTACTAGTGCACTGTTCTGCACTAAGGTATGTGGTACCATACTATACTATACAAATACTATGGTACACTATATTCTCTATAACTGTATGCTATGCTGTTAATGTATGATGCAAATCTGCTTTAAGCTACCCCTGCAGCAGCTGTTTAAATTATAAATGCCTCCTGACTAAAAAAATAAGAAAAAAAAAACCCTAAAATGATATCCTTTGAATTACTGTTCACTTTCCTCATCGCTAACTGAAGTCCAAATATCAACACACTTTACGGAATAACATTCATTATCACAAAAATAATCTTTAGTGTGCCAGATGTTTGCAGCTGAGCACAGTTGGTGAAGTGCGCTCACACAAGCATTAAAGCATTACCATTACCTTTTCATTCTGCGTAAAATAACTACTGCGGGCCACATTCTCACTTCAATGTATAGTAAATACAGTCTAATTGACCCTTTACATTGGACCCTTTGTTATTCTCCTGTGATGTGGCGGTGTGAACTTTCTGGCTGTGTGAGGGCATTGGTTGGCAGAGCTGGTATTTTTGGACGAGAGGTTTGAACCTATTAAGCAGATTAATACAGGCTGGGCAGCTCAGTGCTATAAGCTGAGGGATCTCTTCTGTCAGATCAACACAGATACTAGCGAGCCATCACAGATAGGCGCGCGCACACACACACACACACACACACACAGTAAAAAATAACACTGCTTGAGACTTTTTAAAAAATGTATTAGACAGAACGTACAGATTGAAAGACAGCTATTGTTAACCCTACATTTATTCTTCGCTTTGTTATATATGATAGTAAACTGAATATATTTAATTTGGTAAAATAAAAAAGCTATTTTAATACATAATCTTGGGCTGTGGGAAATTATCAGCCATTTTCTGCTGTTTTCTCATATTTAACAGACAAAATGATTAATTGATTAATCATGAAAAATTTAATACATTGATTGATAAATCAAACAATTGCTAATTGCATCCTTAATAAAAACGCAACCCTCACACTCCCTCACTTTCTACTGCACTATATGAATATCAAGTTGCTTCCTGCAGTCATACTTAATGTATCCATTGAGCACAGATTGCTAATGCAGAAAAAAGAGACTACGGTTTTGTTCCCCACTGTCATTATGAATCTTAACAGTTTATGGGAAAACAATACATTTAAAAGCTCACACATACATTATAGTGCAAAGGTTTACATTGTATACAGATACACAAAAACACACTGACAAGCAAACTGTACACACACAAAATCCTTTCTATTCACCACAGAAAAGCCTATTACAAACCTTTTCAGAAAATAGTACACATGGCAATTGAGAGTATATTTTTAATCATGATACATCTATTATCCGAATAACAGATTTTTGGAATATCATAACCATATCCCTCTCTCTTGAGCTTTTAAATCACTTACCAAAATATGAATTACAAATGTCCATTTGGTAATGCAGTTCACATAACTGAAGCCAAGTGCTGCCTCTCATTAATGGAGCTAAAAATAGACACAAAATGGATCCTCAATGAACTTCAGTTTGTTCCAGTTAATACCAGATGACACTATAGTGTATGTTTGTACTGTATTAGTGTGAGCATGCGGGTGTGTGTGTGTGTGTGTGTGTGTGTGTGAGTATGTGGTGGGTCACCCAGGAGAATAGTGACACACACAATTACTCACATACAAAAATCACAAGTTCTATTCTGTGTATCAAAACAACGTCCAGCAATGCTAAACACGTCAATGTGTCAGATTTGTTAAAAAGTATGAATAAATACATATTGAAGTAGACAAAAACAATGATTTTCATTTGCTGATGGTGACCGACCATAAGAGTACTTGTAGCCTTGATTACTGTACATATTACTTCTTTATCTATTAAGCTATAAAATTTACTGTGGTATTCTATACTTTTAGAATAAGTTATATAAGAATAATTTTACATTCTTTACAAGGTCACTCCAGTATGTATTTCAACTTATAATGCTACTGCTATTTGGTAAATGTATAACATTTAACTTGCCGTTCATAGCCCCCTTACCTCGGGGTAACTTTCCAAATGTTATTTGCTGGGGGACAGTGAATATACAGTGGGTACGGAAAGTATTCAGACCCCTTTAAATTTTTCACTCTTTGTTTCATTGCAGCCATTTTCCAAAAATCAAAAAAGTTCATTTTATTTCTCAGTAATGTACACTCAGCACCCCATCTTGACAGAAAAAAACAGAAATGTAGAAATTTTTGCAAATTTATTAAAAAAGAAAAACTGAAATATCACATGGTCATAAGTATTCAGACCCTTTGCTCAGTATTTAGTAGAAGCACCCTTTTGATCTAATACAGCCATGAGTCGTTTTGGGAAAGATGCAACAAGTTTTTCACATCTGGATTTGGGTATCCTCTGCCATTCCTCCTTGCAGATCCTCTCCAGTTCTGTCAGGTTGGATGGTAAACGTTGGTGGACAGCCATTTTCAGGTCTCTCCAGAGATGCTCAATTGGGTTTAAGTCAGGGCTCTGGCTGGGCCATTCAAGAACAGCCACGGAGTTGTTGTGAAGGCACTCCTTCGTTATTTTAGCGGTGTGCTTAGGGTCATTGTCTTGTTGGAAGGTAAACCTTCGGCCCAGTCTGAGGTCCAGAGCACTCTGGAAAAGGTTTTCGTCCAGGATATCCCTGTACTTGGCCGCATTC
>NC_060170.1:26010397-26018677 GCF_021292245.1 Micropterus dolomieu | reverse complement strand
GAACCAAACCATAGGTCGGAAAAAGGGCAATACACCAGGTGTGGAATTGTGGGGTACAAATAGTGGAAAAGAGAGGAGGACAAGTGAGTGGAGGAGGAAGATAAGGTACGTGTGTGTGTGTGTGTGAGTGAGTGAGTGTGTATGAAAGGGAGAGAGAGAGAGACAGATTTGGTATGTGTATGATTGTGTGCTGAGGTGAGAATGTTCTTAATGGGATACAGGTGACAACATGCTGACCAGAGCCACTGAACAATGATTACTCAGGGATGTGGAGGTGTGTGGGTGTGTGTGTGTGTGTGTGTGTGTTTGTCAGAGAGAGAGAGAGAGAGAGAGAGAAAGATGTCAAGCGTTAAAACTTAAAAAGGGGGTATTTTCCAAATGATTCTTCATAAAGAAAAGAGTAGAAACCTTAGGAGCAACTTGCGTGAAAAAGGAAAAGGAGATGAAATGAAGCTTTGAGATGATGTTAATAAAAATTTAGTGGAGGAAACAAAGTGAAATACTGTCTAAAGACGACTATGAAAACAGAGTTCTGGCATTTTTTCATATAAATTTATGTAAAAAACATTTTTGAATGATTAAATTATTATTGTGTTTTTGTCATGCCAAATTACCTTAGGAGAAAATTGTAAATTAAATAAAGTTAAAATAAATACATCTGTTATTCTGAAAAAATAAGCTATGCATCAGTTTTTGCTATAAATTATAAAATATAAATTCAGTCTTACATCTTTTACCTAAATAATAAATGATATGAAACAAAAGTTGTTCATTTGATTTATTTAGCACACAGTTAAAATTTATATCTAGCCGTTTTGTTAGTTATTAAAAAAAATTGGAGATGAAGGTTAATTAATTCCACATTAAGGCCAACAAATTAAAGTACCTCTATTGACAACAAACTCATTGTCATCATGGTGGCAGAAAATAAAATTCTTTTGAAGCATTATTTAGGAGGTTAAACAGAATTTAAGTTAAGCAGAAAAACTATGTTAAAAAAGAAATCTAAATAAACTTAGTACTTGAAGCTAAATGAAATGAAATACTTTTTTTTTTTTTTATATAAAATTGGATTAACAAGCAAAACCTTACTTTGACCGGATTTATAAATCACCACATGAAATGAAAGGAATCCATTTTCAATCCAAAGCTAAATTTGATTGGTTAACCGTTCACTTTGATTTCTCAGTAGCTGATGAAAATAAGAACTGTATTAACCACAGATAACAAGTGATTGTTTTCATTGGTGTTTCTTTGTGTCTACCTTGACCCCAGCTTCTCCACCCATCATATTTTGTGAAAAGAAAATTTTTAAGTTGCTGTATTGCCAAAGTACATTTATGTAGTATGTCAGAGTGGTTTTGAATTATTCTAAAAGGCTCGTCAAAATTAATTGAAATATTTGTAAGGTAACTTTGTAATTCCTCTTACTTGTGAACATGCATTGTGGTGCCAAAAGCACATCATTTATCAGAGTATAATTTCCTTTCCAGTGGTGTCTCCACAATAGAAAAACAACATTGTGTGGAACACTGGTGCCCCCTAGTGTTAATTATATGACCCTTTGATTGGATCAACACTGATTGAAATTATGTCCAATCAATACTAGCTGGCAGGAAATACACTCTTTCACAGAGGACTCTACATTTTTCACATTTTGATTTTACTCACATGCTGTGTGTGGATTAGAACATTGGATTTGACTGTATATTTATTTTTTTCACAAACTTAGATAATCTGACTTTAAATCTTAATGTAGAATAACAATCTAAGATCTTATAAATCATAAAATTATCAAACAAAAAATCTTTTGAAATATCTGATTATTTTTGTAAAAAAAGAAATACCCTCACCTTAACACATAAGACATTTTGTCTAATTTAAAACCGTGCCTAATTTGTTACTATTGATATCAAGTTCAGTCCTACTGACTCACATTTTCCTCCCTCATTCTATCTCTCTGTGAGTGTGTGTTTTGTAAGTATTGGCTGCAGCATCCGGATGCTCTGCTTTCCCAGTTTCTCAGTAGGTGTGAACTTTAGCCAGTGCCGACAGTAACATACACTGTAGTTGTCTGGCGTTACCACAGCTCGATCGCAACAAACCTGCATTTTCCTGACACCATCTTTCCACATGCGTTATCAGGCGACAGTAAAAACCAAATCAAAGGTTTCTGGATACACAAGTGTGATTTAATTGGACAATCATGAGATTTGTCATGTAGTGTCCTGTATACATCTTTTCACATGAAGTAGTGAAAAACAAAACGTGCGGTCTCAACAAATATGAGCACGGTATACTGTTTGACAATTGTGACCATTTGACACGCATACTTTGACTTTCCCTCTTGCAAAAACAGTCTTCTATCAACCAACATACGAACACACACATCGACACTGTAGATTCCCCCCCCCCTCACTACTGCCTGAGTGAAACCGCTATCATGAACTTATACCCTCAACTCTTCTCTCTCGTTTTGAAGCTTTGGAAATTAAGTTATTCTCATCTGGCAACGCTCCCTCCCCTCAATCCGCTTGATCACAAAGAAGCCGTCAAGCTAAAGATATGAAAGCACCCCACAACAACCCCAAAGCCCCTCCAATAAGCATGCCATGTTTCTTATGCAAATGCCAAAGAGAAGCACTTACAAGAGGACTTTAAAAAGTGTGGAGACCCCGTCAATGCAGCTGGGTATTATAACGCTTACTTGCTCATTTCTATGGGTCAGCTGTAGGGGAATAGACCTGCCAATCATTTTCACATGTAGCAGAATTTGTCTGTCTACAAACAGGGATACTTTGCCGTTGCTATGGAGACTAATCCGAGTCCGCAACTCCCCCCACACCCCCTGTCCACATTCTGCGTGTTGACACCGTCAGGCAGTTTTTGAAACTACCTGATCACACATTTAGCTGGAGGCTGGTGGAGCCACCGGGAAGCTCTCAAATGGAGTTCACTGTACTCGAGGTCAGTAAGAGGGCTCTGTCACTCTCTCTAACTTACACTCACTCATGCATGCATATACACAGAAAGATAAAATACAGATTTTCTTTTGCACAATGTAGCTGACTATTCAATTAGAAAAGAAACATACGCAGTCAAAGTGTTTGTTACCAAGGCTTAAAACTGATGTGACTGCTTTTCAAAAGAACCTTGCACAGGTCTAGACTTAATTACACAAATATTTATTGTAAATATTTATGCATAAAACTAAATTAATATCACACAATAACAGACATTACTATTTAAATTTTAAAACACATTTCATTACACACATTAGCTACAAATCCCTTGGACATAAACAGCAATGTTTTTTTCAAAATATACAGTATTACATGGTCCCATTATTTTTTTCTCATATATTTTCATAATGATAAACCTGAGTGTATAGATTTCCGGAAGGAATATTCTAGGTTGTCTGTTTAAAATGCTGTGCATAGATCCTATACCTTCTCCCAGCAAATCAAATATTCATGCGCTACCTTGTTGTCTCTAGTCCTGAGGGTAGAGCTGGAATTACATATGCCTCACACGCATCTTCATGAATCATATATCACTGTATACCCACTCACACTCATAGTGGACATTATGGAGTCCACACACACACACACACAGAAAGATATGTATGAATGCATACAACTGTCCAGCTCTTAAGGTTTATTTAGAGCATATGGACAAGGATTATGGTTCTCTGCTCAACAGGCCTGGTAGCTGAAACCTCAACACCACTTAGCACTTACAGAATAAATGAGAGGCTGGTGAGGGAAGGAGATAGAGTGGGAAAAGCGGAAGAGGAGTAACCTGAGGGAGCAGTGTATGAGTGTGGAGGTTGTTCGGGTTTTTTTGGGGTGGGGGGTTTCAGATTCTCAGGGCAGTGGCCTTTCTTGGTGCCAGGATAGGCTCTGCAGCCCCCTTCAATTAAGCAGGAAAATTGATGTGTATCATTAATTATGTCAGTAATATCATAAATCATCACTGGGTGCAGTAATTAATTATTTTCTACTCGTGTGAAGAACATGACAGAGTAGAGATAAATAAGGGGAGAGAAAGCTAGAGTGGAATTGTGTGGGAGCGGGGGGACCTGAGGGGGGGGGCATTCGTCCATCAGTAAGGGGGGGGGGGGTGTACACTCACACGCTCTATTTACCGGACCATTGGGATGTGACGGGAACGTGACAGCCCCCCTCCTACTCTCACTTACCAGCCCTCTCATAGAGGAACGACAATTAGGCCTGAACGAGACGGGCACTTCCTGAAACAGATGCTGGCATTCTCTGTGAACAGCGACCCTGTCCTGCCTCTGAGGTTAAGGTGTGTGTAGCAGAGTTACCATTGCCTCTAAATGAACTAACAGCCCTGTGATGGACCATTTATAATCAAAGGGCAGCCTTAGAGAAAGTACGCCTGTAAGGCCAGTGAAGCTTGTCTGAGCGGCTGAATGCATTTTATTGTTAAAGTCCTGCCCACCATTATGGGAAATGTTTTTGTGGCCTGTATGCAATAGATCTGAGGTTTTCTATGTGAAACCTCAGTTGAGTTTATATGTTGAAAGTAGGTGTAAGTGGGAAAAAGTTTTATTTTTATACATATATATATACATATACATATATATATATATATACACACACACACACACACACACACACACACACACACGGTAGAATACAAAACCGTTAACCGTCCATGTCATTTTATGGTATCTGCAGTTATTACAATACAGGTTACAGGACACACATAGGACAAGTAGGGTCTGATGTTTTAGTCTCTTTAATTTTATTTGATTAAATGGCCACTTGAATGAAAACCATTTCAGGGGATTAAAGAATAAAAGAGCAAATGAAGAGCTCTCTCTAAAAAGGTTATGCAAGCAGAACTCACTATTCTATCTGTGCACTCTGCATTCTGTATTTAAAGAGGTTCATATTTTGTTCCGTTATTTTTTTTAATTGTGTGCTGTACAATTCACCTCTGCTCTTTGCCTGATGTCTGACAAATATATAACCAATTAAAAGTGTATTTAAATAGCAACAGATGACAGACAATATGTAGGTTTTGTGAAGTCATTTAAGTAGTCTACACAAGAATCAACCTACAGTATAGGCACTCTTCATCCCGCGCTACAGAAAGTCTGACAAGGGGGAGAAAAGGTGATAGAACGCTGGCTGCAGCCTGGGAGATTTCAAACTCCATTGCCTTTAGCTCGGTAAGTGTTGACTGACTCACATGCTCGCATGCCTTCTCCCAGACCTTTGTGGATGCAGAGTATCGATCCGGAAGATGGGGAGGAGATGAGGGGAGGAGAACCTGCGCTGAGAAAAAGTAAACACCGCTCCAGATGACAAAACACTTATCACCCCAGAGACCTAAACCTTCCCTGCTCTCTTTCTCCATCATTCTTCGTGACCTTTGGCACCCCAGCCTAAAGCCATGATCATATATAGGTTTGTATGTGTTTGCAAGGAGTCATCAATTTAAGACAGTTTTTTATGCATGCACAAGTGAGGTAAGGCAGTAGGAGCACTGAACAAGAGGGGTTTAGGGAACACAGGCATCTAAGCTAGTGTTTAATATCAAGTGTGCGCGGCGGAGTTTAATCAATACCAGGCCTCTTTTGTTCCCAGCCTGCTGAGGAGAACAGTGGCCATTCACTCCAAAAAGGTTAATGCTGGGGGTCAAGTGATTTCACACCCACACCAGGATCCTTCGTGTCACCACAGCTACCACGCCTCCAGCCGCCATGACACCAGCATCCTGATTTATGGGTTGTGAGAGGGTGATGGGATGGAGGTGGGGGGCAGTGTTATTTTATGATAATGCTGTCCCTCTGTACTCCCACAAATGAAGGGAGTGAGAGAGAGAGTGAGAGACGAGAAGCAAAGGACAGTAGAGAGCAGACTCAACCTCCTCTGCACCACGTGGGTGTTTTTTTTCTTCTCTTCTGTCTTCTCCGTGACATGGTCCTTTTGTTTCAGCCAACTGCCTCTACATGCAGACAGAATGGTAATCTTTATTGTAATAATTGCTCCAAATCTGCGTGTCCACTTGTGAAAGGGCAGTGACGCTCAACGCAACGGCAGTGAGTCATGATGGATTAGAATATCAATAACGCCATTGCCGGAAGATTACAAATCTGTGAGAACTGTTTATAATGCGTATCAACAAATCAGACAACACATTTTTGCCATTTGCCTTTGAATTAAGAAGTGGAAAGTGAAGCTGTAAATACCCCATCCGAAATCTCACTGTCTGTGCGGATAAATCTATATAATGGGGGTGGCGTGGTAAAGAAGGTGCCAGAGAAGGAAGAGGCGAGAGAGGAATTAACATGAGGACTTATCTCTCACGGGCCATTATTTAAACCCTCACTATTCTAAACACACCACCCCTCCAATGAGAAGGGCGATAAATAATCCTTCCAAATAAAATCTATTTCTTGCAAATTCTCCAGGATACAGCCCATCATTATCAGTAGGAGGGGACAGACAGCAATTAATAACACAGCCACCCGTCTCTCAGAGAGCATCCATCTTATTTTCATTAGGTCTATTGCTGCGTGTATACGTGTGCTGGCGAGCGTGTGCTTGTGCATGCATGTGTATGCAAGAGAGACTGTGTAACTGCATGCATATTTATGTTGTTGAATGATTTCACTCATCCACATTGCCACATTCCCTTAAAGTCCAGCCTTTGCTCTGTGGGCCTGGATGTATGCTGTTTGAGGTAATTTTTTGTGATCCTGAGTTTAATTTTTCTAATGCCTTATTAATGCTCTACCAGAACCACCTTTGATTCGCTTCTCTGGATTTCCTGCGTTTTTTATCTCATGTTTGGAGGCAGTATTCTCTCTCCAAAAGGGCAACTGCACTAGCGTTAGCGTCCTCTAGGTCTCTGTGGTTGACAATAGCAATTAGCTTCAATGACGGGGCGATATGAGAGGCTGTTGATTGACAGTTGCCCCCAGAGAAGGGGCTGACTGAGGTGACAGCTGGGCTCTCCACTCTTCCTGGCTGCCCGAGGCTCTGGCCCTGTGTCATCCCATGCACCAGCCAAACCCTTCCCCACCACACAGTCACATGTCTAGTTACATCCTGTGCGGTGGCCAAACCCTTCCCCATCACTCAAACTTATGCCTTGTTATATCCTGTGTGTCAGCTAAACCCTCCCCCCTTAGTCCATGCCTGTTTCTTGTTATTCTAACACAGCACAATATGACACACAACACTGACCTTTCATTTTCCCCTTCCATCATCATATTGTATGTGTGTGCGCACATCCAAAGTGTGTGTCTCGGTGTGTGTGAGAATGTGTGTATGTTGCCATCTTTTCTCATACAGTACAGCCTGATGGTTTGGTATCGCCTCTATGTCAAAGCAACAACTCCAGCAGCCCTGACACATCAGTGAGTGTTTCTTCAGTAGAAGCCTGAGGAAATGAAGCGCTCCACGTCTATTGATCCCCCTACACTCCACTGTGCATCAGGGAGACTTTGTTTTCACTGCCTAACAGAAACACAGCTCCATCAATACTGTACAGTACTCCTCGGCACCAGCTCCTCTCCTCACACAGTAGAGTCCCAGGAGGCCTGTGATAGACTCCACTAACTGTACACAAACTGTACAGAGAGAGAATACAATATGTTTGTGTGTGTTGTGATGTGTTTGTCAAAGCGCAGAGGGGGCCCTGGGATGGCAACAGCAATTTAAGGAGTATAAAAGACATATTGGCAACAATGCTTTGTGAATGATGTATTATGTAATCTGCCCCAGGAGTATATCTCTTCTACTCCATCTCCCTCACTTTTTCTCCCCTTCCATCCTTCTAGCTCTGTTTTTCCCATCTTTATCTTCCTCACTCTGTGTGTGTGTCTGTGGTAGGGCTTTTAAAGGCTCACTTCCACATGCATCAAAATAAGTGCCAATAAACAAATCACTGCACTAAACAGCATCAAGGTCACATCAATCTGAGAACAACAATGCTGACTGGATTCACCAGAGTCTATTAGTCGAGGAAGGAAACAGGCAGGCACTCGGCCAGGCCGTGCGCACGTGAGTGTGTGTGTGTGTGTAGAGGGAAAGAGACCTCTGTCAGCACTGATAGAGCCCAACCACTCTTATTTATGGCCTACTGTACGCCATGTTCAGCATTCAGCCTTCAGCCTGTAAATAGGACAATGGCACAGAGGTCTGACTTTGTGTGTGTGTGTGTGTGTGTGTGTGTGTGTGTGTGTGTGTGTGTGTGTGTGTGTGTGTGTGTGTGTGTGTGTGTGTGTGTGTGTGTGTG
>NC_060170.1:25998901-26010297 GCF_021292245.1 Micropterus dolomieu | reverse complement strand
ATCTCTCACGGGCCATTATTTAAACCCTCACTATTCTAAACACACCACCCCTCCAATGAGAAGGGCGATAAATAATCCTTCCAAATAAAATCTATTTCCTGCAAATTCTCCAGGATACAGCCCATCATTATCAGTAGGAGGGGACAGACAGCAATTAATAACACAGCCACCCGTCTCTCAGAGAGCATCCATCTTATTTTCATTAGGTCTATTGCTGCGTGTATACGTGTGCTGGCGAGCGTGTGCTTGTGCATGCATGTGTATGCAAGAGAGACTGTGTAACTGCATGCATATTTATGTTGTTGAATGATTTCACTCATCCACATTGCCACATTCCCTTAAAGTCCAGCCTTTGCTCTGTGGGCCTGGATGTATGCTGTTTGAGGTAATTTTTTGTGATCCTGAGTTTAATTTTTCTAATGCCTTATTAATGCTCTACCAGAACCACCTTTGATTCGCTTCTCTGGATTTCCTGCGTTTTTTATCTCATGTTTGGAGGCAGTATTCTCTCTCCAAAAGGGCAACTGCACTAGCGTTAGCTTCCTCTAGGTCTCTGGGGTTGACAATAGCAATTAGCTTCAATGACGGGGCGATATGAGAGGCTGTTGATTGACAGTTGCCCCCAGAGAAGGGGCTGACTGAGGTGACAGCTGGGCTCTCCACTCTTCCTGGCTGCCCGAGGCTCTGGCCCTGTGTCATCCCATGCACCAGCCAAACCCTTCCCCACCACACAGTCACATGTCTAGTTACATCCTGTGCGGTGGCCAAACCCTTCCCCATCACTCAAACTTATGCCTTGTTATATCCTGTGTGTCAGCTAAACCCTCCCCCCTTAGTCCATGCCTGTTTCTTGTTATTCTAACACAGCACAATATGACACACAACACTGACCTTTCATTTTCCCCTTCCATCATCATATTGTATGTGTGTGCGCACATCCAAAGTGTGTGTCTCGGTGTGTGTGAGAATGTGTGTATGTTGCCATCTTTTCTCATACAGTACAGCCTGATGGTTTGGTATCGCCTCTATGTCAAAGCAACAACTCCAGCAGCCCTGACACATCAGTGAGTGTTTCTTCAGTAGAAGCCTGAGGAAATGAAGCGCTCCACGTCTATTGATCCCCCTACACTCCACTGTGCATCAGGGAGACTTTGTTTTCACTGCCTAACAGAAACACAGCTCCATCAATACTGTACAGTACTCCTCGGCACCAGCTCCTCTCCTCACACAGTAGAGTCCCAGGAGGCCTGTGATAGACTCCACTAACTGTACACAAACTGTACAGAGAGAGAATACAATATGTTTGTGTGTGTTGTGATGTGTTTGTCAAAGCGCAGAGGGGGCCCTGGGATGGCAACAGCAATTTAAGGAGTATAAAAGACATATTGGCAACAATGCTTTGTGAATGATGTATTATGTAATCTGCCCCAGGAGTATATCTCTTCTACTCCATCTCCCTCACTTTTTCTCCCCTTCCATCCTTCTAGCTCTGTTTTTCCCATCTTTATCTTCCTCACTCTGTGTGTGTGTCTGTGGTAGGGCTTTTAAAGGCTCACTTCCACATGCATCAAAATAAGTGCCAATAAACAAATCACTGCACTAAACAGCATCAAGGTCACATCAATCTGAGAACAACAATGCTGACTGGATTCACCAGAGTCTATTAGTCGAGGAAGGAAACAGGCAGGCACTCGGCCAGGCCGTGCGCACGTGAGTGTGTGTGTGTGTGTAGAGGGAAAGAGACCTCTGTCAGCACTGATAGAGCCCAACCACTCTTATTTATGGCCTACTGTACGCCATGTTCAGCATTCAGCCTTCAGCCTGTAAATAGGACAATGGCACAGAGGTCTGACTTTGTGTGTGTGTGTGTGTGTGTGTGTGTGTGTGTGTGTGTGTGTGTGTGTGTGTGTGTGTGTGTGTGTGTGTGTGTGTGTGTGTGTGTGTGGTATAAAATATATACTGTATGCTTGCTTGTCTGGTTCCCAACCCCTCGCTATTTCTTTACTGCCGCCTCAAAAAATAACACGGCTTTCAGGTAAATATGTAAAACCCCAGGTATGTGAATTCTTGATAATGATTATTATTGTTTATTTTAAATTTACTAATATGCACGATAGCACTATGTTGCTGCTATTGCTTCTTTACAAAGTATTAGATTTTGAGAGCTATTTCTGCGTCTACATTAATCTGTGACTACAGTCAGAGGGAGAAGGGAGATTATGCAGGTCAAATGGCATCATTTAAGTTATGTTTCCCTTTTATTACATCAGTAACCATGCATGCATGCATAGTCTCTCTCTATAATCACTGAGCAACAAAATTTTAAGACAATTTTGAAAACTGTATTCTATATGAATAAGTCATTTACTAGAAATTCATGATAGTTTTCTTAATTAGACCATGTGTTACATGTCTAGATTTCAATTTCCTTTTTAGTGAAATTACTGTAATCAGAGATGTTTGAGTTATATTGTTATGTTCAGCCTTTCACTTACTGTCTACGTTTCACAGTAAAAGGATGACAGCCACGATGTGCTATGTAAGTGTTAGTAGTAGTTGGTAGTTCAGCTCCTTATAAAGTGAGGATCTATGTGAAAAAAAAAACATTTACATACTCTGAAGGTCAAACAAAGTATTTCATAGAAAAAAAAAAAAAGATGTTACCCCAACAAAACTCTATACTCTTCTCAGAACTAATCCACTGCAACTTTAGTAAAAGGTAATATGATGTGGAGTTTATGTTAACTGTTTGACTGAGGTTGCAAACCACTTAATTCTACAACACATCCCATACAATTTATTACCTCTTAAAGTTAGGTCCAATCAAAGGCTGGAGAAGTGCAGCTTTATAGGTTTTATATGCACACAAACAGAATCAACAAAGCATGGGTGCACGTACGAATATACACATGTACACAAAAGCTCCCACACACATGCACACAGAGGCACCTGAAGGTGTCTTGTATTTCAATCTGCTTATCCACCTCTGTTAAATCTATCCTCCAATCACAGTTATTGATTGGATGAAATCATCAACACGAGGCCCATCTTTGCTCTCTTTAGCCAACCAAGAGGGAGCTCTCAAACTCTCACGGCACAGACAATGTCCAACCCACAGCTTTCATTTAGCCAGCCACGTACATTAAATGATATTAATAGTGCACCACTTAATGGATCAATTCCCTATATTTATGTAAGGTGGAGTGGAATAGACGAGGGAGTAGAGACTGACAGAGAGAGAGAGACAAAAAATGGAGGCAGGGATTAAGGGAGGGAATGAGATATGGTAAGATAGGGAGACATATTTCTGTGTGTTGGAGAGGTGTGAGTGGAAAAAGCACCTTATTAAATGACAAGTTTTTCCTGGTTTGCGTTAATTAATTGCACACTGCCACTGACTGCTAATTTGCTGGGAAAAATGCATCCCAAAAGCAAAGGGGGCTCCTGCTTGAACTTTGCCTCAGAAGCACCTAATTCACCTGTGACTGCAGCTGTCTCTCTCTCCTGGACTGCAACACTATTAAATTAGAGCGCCTGGGCCATCAATTTAATAAGCGCTGGAGCAGATCATTTGAATAAGGACAGTATTAGTATTCAAGCTGAGCACAACTAAGAGCAGCTGACCTTTTTCACCGCAGAGAAGATCCTTGAACACATCCAGCTGAATCAGAGAACACGGTAATAAGCCCGTCAATGTTTAACAGTGTCAAAAGGAAGGCTTTTTTTTGCTCTCTCTTCTTCAGCCCATCACCCCCACTCCCTATGGTAGTGCCAGCTATTGTGGTATATCAAGCCAGCCAGGATCTCAGCAATTTATAACACAGGGACAGACGATGGGGAAACGGTAAGAAGGTAAGAGGAGGGGATAAAAACATGCTCACATAATGCTGAAAGAGATTTATGAAAAAGTGCACTATAGTCTGTCCACTTCTGCATGTGTGTGCATGTCCACACATGTATATCTTCTTCCCAGATGTACAATTGATTTATGTACATGTTGGGGTGTGGAACTGATCAGTGTACATCAAAATTCCCTGTGAACTCCCACATAACAAATCAGATCCTGACCTTTGGCTCTAACATCTTTAGCTGCTGGTGCACACCTGGGGTACAGCCTATTAAGCACTGTTTTGACACATACTGTAGCTGTTTTGAATAGTACCAGGGTGAATTGGCAGGATAGTGAAGCATTAGTGGTAGTAATGCATTGAGCTGTGAAATAGATCATCTGCAGTGACAGTTATGGTGCCTGTCAAACTGTAGAGAAAGAGATTTAACTAGCTTTTTGTCTGCATGAAATAAACATTGCATGGGAGGTTAAATGCTCCAACATATGACTGCTTGGCTACAAATCAAGCACTTTCTAAGTACCTACTGCAGTAATGAGCATTTGGTAAATAATATTAAAAAACCCAGTGATTCTAAGTAAAAAAAAATGTAGACTTCATTTTCATTTTAGGCTGTTAATTTCAGGCTAATTATTTCTAAAGACTGTGAAAGCACATTTTTATGTTCCACTCTATGTAATCTAACTCTAAGCAGCCTTGCATTTACAGAAACGCTTCAAGGTAGTTCTGTTATGACAGGGAACACAGTAATCGATAGAGGGCAGTGAGTGTAACACACCTAGCTCCAAGGGTAACATGGAAAACAAGGCCTGTGACTGGTCATACGGCTGCCACTACTTGGGCTTTATCCAGGGATAAAATATTTAAATAAATAAGATGGTGTCTCATTCACTCACAATGCAGCACTTATATGTTGAGGACAAGAAAGATCCATAAATAATGGGGGAGTTAGATGGTAGATATATGTTTGGCCTGGGAAACGGCCGGCTCTGTGTTTTATGGGGCTAGTTGCAATGTTGATGAATATTTGCCGGCTCGGAATCATAGCTTAATGTCAGCCCACAATTTGTTGCAATTAGTCGGGTGATTTATAGGAATGCCTGGTACGAATGCATGGTAACAATTAACACAGCTTTCGCTAGGCTTTTTATTAATGGGGTGTCGCACCAGAAGAAGGTCTCAACCAAAGCTAGTACACATCTGCGGGCCTCTCTGTGTGTGGCACCGTCCGGCAGCAAAGATGGAGGATAGAATGACCCAGTTCAGTAAGAGCCACACGGGCTGTGCAAAAACACTCACTCTCACACTTCCCTATTGTGTGTGTGTGTGTGTGCGCATGTGCATTTAGCTGTGTGCCCACACACAGTATGATATGTGTTGTCTAACTTTTTTATTACAAGTAATACACATTGTATTTTTAGATTTCTATATATTGTATATATATTAATATATTTATATATTGTGTATTCAGACAAATTTAGTCTACAAAACACAATGCTGTTTTAGTATATGCATTTTAGTTTGCCAGTGACAATAAAAATTCATCAAATTATAATATATTGTTTATGGGCTATTTTTGTTGACCAATTAAACTGAATTTGTTTCCTAATCAAATGGAATAATTTAAAAAGCTTATTTAAAAATTATATATATCATTTCTACTTCTCATAAGTGGTATTTCACATTTAAATATGTACTTTTTTCAAAACTATGCAATGAGATAAACAGTTAAAAAGGAACCAAACAGCTGTTCTGTCTGGCAATAACAGGGTTCAAGTAGAGCGATGTGCCCCTAAACGGCTAATAAACGGCACAAAATGAGCCTGCAATTAAATTTATACACTTGATTGCACTGCTGTCATGTCCACTACAGGCTTATCGAACACCTGGGATCTATTTCCTAATAGAACCTTGGGGAGAGTGGGAAAGAGAGAAAGGGGGGGGTGGAGAAATGAACAAAGCAATCTTTTTTTCCCTTGTATTTTTGGCTGCTTTCGCAGACGCTTGTACAGGATCCTCTTCACTCACACGGAGGGTTTGAGGTTTGAAAGAGGAAAGACAAAAGGATGGTTTTCATTGGACAATGTTGTATAGCTGTAGCAAATGAGTTTTTATACGTTCAAATTGCTGTACTCATTTATAGTCATTAGTAAGCAGCGTTATGACACACCCTAACGAAAGGTTTGTGTTTATGGATTCAGTCAAGGTGAGTATTTTAAAAAGAAGATCTTGTAATCTTAAATGTCAATGCCTTGATAATTTTCCATTATTTTGAACAACTGTGCATGGAAAACACCGAGTAGCATAAATGTCTATATGTTATTTGTGACCTGTCTCACCAAGTTACATGCGTCAATACATGATAATGAATAATGTGTTGCAAATCTAATGAAATGACAGATTCTCTTATAACTGACTCCATAAGCGCTGACACCGCACTGTAATACCTCTCAGCCCAGCCTCAACACTCCATTTCATTATGAAAAAAGGTGTCAGCACAGCAAATTATAATCGTTAATAAACCTTTATTTGATGGTGTTTGACAAAACTGTGACATTACTGTGAAAATGCTCATCTTGTCTAGTTACATGAACACTTCTCACTTTCATCTCTAACTCACTTTGAATGTCTAAGAGCAAGCATTTTATTTCTTTCTCAGGCATATATACTGACATAGATTTGCCCAAAAGTATTCGCTATGATTTACCAAATTTAAATTTTTCATTGTACATTGAGAACTTATTTTTAACCAGAAACTCTACACAAGTCACGCTTTAACCCACAATCAGCAATAATCTCAACATGTCAATAGACATATGATATAACTCTTCCTCTTTCTCAGTATCGCTGAAAAAACTGCGAGCAAAATGTTAAACTTTGTGAACAATAAGGGGTTTTCACTGTGTTTAAGTTAAACCTAAGAATCATACACTTAGTCTTTGTTCTGTTTCTTCATCTACAGCAAGACTTCTTTCTCCCTAAGTTTCCTTCAATTTGCTAATTACACCAGGCAATTTCAGAGAGCTGGGTTGATAGAAAAAGTCACGTTTTGGGGACTCCGAGCCCACAATCTGTCTCTGGCCACTGCTAAGTCACATAAAGTATGTGGCAGGAGGCCAACAATAATTTTGCTAACCCTTTTTTAATTGTGGGAGGGCCATTCACAATGCCCAGTAGAAAGCATTAGCCACTGAACTGCGACTGACAAGGGCAGGTTTCCCACCAGCAAGAAGTAACAAAAAAAACGAGAAATGAGTGTGCTATATTAAAAGCCATGTTTTAGTGAAAGCTGGTACTGGTTGTATAATTCTACAACAATGAGTATCTAATGTGTTTTTCTGTTAGGTGTCTTGTCCTGAATGTATGTATTTAAAACAAGATTTAGTGGGGACTTAAATATGAAATTTCTGTGCTGGCAACCAAAACCATAAATAATTCAGTCAGCTCCTTATTTGATTATGTTTGCTAATTTTGTGACCCTGTCAAGCAATTACTTGGCAATCTCTGCCTTTTTCCTCTACTTACCTGGTTCACTGAGTGGCTAATGGTATTTTAACTTGGCCAAATTATGAGAGCTTTTCTGAAGTAGCCGCAACACAATTGGTTCAATATGTTTCACTGTTAATTTAACAATACAACTTTCCTAGGATTTCACACATTTTTGTAAAAGATCATCACAGAGGATACGGAAATGAAGAAATACACATCCTCCTCTTTCTTACTCTTGCCTTAAATTATCCTTTTTTGACAGCTGACTAACAATCATCATTACAGCTCAAACAGTTACCTGTGAGAATGGCCATAAATATTGTTAAAATAACCGAAACCATCTCTTGCGCTTTTTCACCACAAGAAGCAACCTGTCTGCAAGCACACACCATCTGTACATAGTTAGAGCCGTATGCACACAGATGGCAGCCAAACACTCCCAAAGTTGCTCCGTCCGCACGTCTAACCTTACAAAGCAAACTAATTAACAGTAAAACGCAGAGAGAAGGAAGGAGCAGTTTGAAAGAGCTTGCAATGACTCTAATGAGGGAAGAGAGAGAGCGAGCGAGAGAGAGAGGGGTCATCTATATAGTAATGCCAGAGGGATGGGGGACTTCTACTGAGGCTCTAGGTTTACTGCCCTCTTTAAGATCCATATTAAATGAGGGCTACTTATCGCCAAGCCTCTGTCCCAGCACACAAGCCTTTAACAGCATGGTGCAGGGCATAGGGCAGGCATCTGAAAGGAGGGAGATGAGTGGTGGTGGAGCTGGGAGGGGTGGGAGGAACCTTGATTCGCCAAATAAGATATTGCTGGAAGCGCCTTCTGTGTCACACTTTATTTTAAGAAGCAAGCCCATAACACGCTATCCTGGGGTTTACTGGTCAGTAATAGTCAGTAATGTGAATGTTAGATACACATTATCTTGGACCAAGGTTTAGTTTCATCTGTTGGTTAAAATAATATTCAATTTTGTTTTCCTTTAAATAACAAGCAACCAGTGAAGGACTTGTGTATTGTTCTAGTTGTTGTCTTTTCACAAGACTGTGTACCCACATTTTCAGTGGCCTACCACACTGTAGAAATTCATTTTGTGAAAAGGAGGACAACTCCTTGGAAAGTTAATTAGTAGGAAACAAGCGGAGGAAAAAGCAGGAAACGAGAAATGACCCAGCTGCCAAAAGTAATAACGTTTTCATTATTTATTTCATTATTCATTTGTGGATATGTTCAGACAGAATTAATAATAGAAAACCCTGAGAGAAAATGTTTGCGCTGGAACCCTATTACGAGCAGGCCAAGTCCAGTGGCACAGTTAGTTAACATGCACAAATGTACTGCCCCTGACAAATAACATATCAAGTGGAGAACTGGATTATTTTGTGCTCCCAAACCTCTCTCTTTCAATTCTCAGCTTTTCATGTAATTGTTTCAGTCAGGGTTAAGGTTGTATTCAAACTGCTTTACACTGCTACCTCCGTGGTAAAATAATACAATTTAAGAAAAAGCTACTGTTATAAAGCAATCATTGGCTGCCATATGCTGTAATAACTATATCGCAATAATCACCAAGGCATCCATTTAAGTGTCTATTGCTAATAAAGTGAGCTGTCCATTTATCCCTGAGAAAGCTAGTAGTGAAGTACAGAATCAATTAGAAGTCCCTTTGGAGAGTGGAATTTGTGCTGTTCCATTACACAATTCTTCTTTTTAGTCCAAACACTACCCGGATGATATTCCCTGATCTGGCCTGTGTTTGCTTTTTCTCACTGTTTACTGCAACACTTCCAGGCCAACTCACATTTGATTTTCCCCGCTGAGATTACAAACACACTCCCAATACACGCTCTGGAGAAAATGAGGCCGGAAAGGAGTAGTGGCGAATCATTCAAGGCTGTCCAAAGATCTCTATTACAAAAGCAGATTTTATTTTCACTTCCAACACAGACATCTCTGATAAAAAGCATGTCAAAGGCAACTGGGACGACTGGTTTTTCTCTTGGCATTATTATTTTTCACTTATCAAATGTGTTTCCCTTACCAGCCTCCCAACCACAACCTACACACCCAATTCCTGGCTTTGCTATATTAAGGCAAATTGAGAACGGATGGCGAGGGACAGAGTGCCTCACTGGATCAATCTATCTATCTATAGAAGATGGGGTTGATGTGTATGGTTGGGGGGGTGTGGGGGGGATAAAAAGGGAAAAATAAATTAAAAAAATAAGAAGAGAGCCTTGGCCATGTGTCAGTTGAGCGTTTTTACATTAGCCATACGTAAAGCATTTCTTTCTTCCTCTCCTATTCGCCACTCAAAGCACCATGGCCACAGCCATGTGTGAATAATCACACAGAGGGCCTCAGAGGTGCCCTCGCCGCCTTACAAGAGGCTGGGTGCAAGGGCAGATGGGGGAGGCACAGGTTGAAGGAGTAGAGAGATGGGGGGGGGGTGGCGGTTGTAAACGTTAACATGTTGAGGATTTGGATATCCTCACAAGCTTGTCTCATTAGCTGCTAATTGGCAGGACTTTCCCCCATCTTTTGTTCTGCATAACGTTTGTCTTTTTTGGGGGGGATGGAGGCAAAGGAGGAAGAGGATGGTGAACTAAACATTTCAAGTGCTCCATGCTTCGCTGAGAGAGAGAGAGTTAAGCCCATATTACAGCAACATAAACACTTCTGTCCTACGATTAACCTTAAAAAGCAACTCAGTGCATAAACTAAACGCTCAACCTGCTCAACCAAATTAGCACAGAGATCAAGGGAACTAGAAAAAAATAAAGAGAGAGAGATAGAACAGTGAGTAAGAGAGAGGGCATGAAGCAACGACAGGGGTTATTTTTCCTCTTTTCCCCCTTTTTCGACTCATTCACCTTCCCAACTGGGAAATCGTAGAAAAACATCAACACTAAACGGCAAATTATTACAAAAGCTCCTCTCAGTGCTGGGTCCAAAGCAGACATATTGGAGTTGTCAGGCAGGTGGATGGCCAATACTTTCCTAGAATTATTCTGAGTATTGCACTGTTTGACAAACATTAAACAAGACAATAAAATACATAGGTAAAGGTGCTGCCTACGGGCATAGATGTCATGAAGAAAGACGGGAAGAAAGAGAAAATGAGAAAATAGGTCTCCATATTAACAACAGTTTCCTGACAGTCCAAGTGAATTATACATTTACAGAAAGTAGCCACTCAAGTCTGCATGAACCCTTTCCTCGAGGCAGAACCTGGCCATGACTAGTGATTTGAAAGGGAGAGTCATGCGTGCACATTGAGGATTATTACCATTGTGGCTGTCTGTCTGTCTGTGTCTCCATCTGTCTCTCTCTGACTATATCTCTCACTCTTTCTAACTCTTTGATTTAACAAAGTTGTAACTGTGCCCTGAATGCCAATAAGGATCACGTAGATGGCAGGTCAATTGTCCATTCCTGTTACTTTAGAGGGTTTTATTTTTTTCTAAAAAAGGTATTGGATTTCAGGCCCAAGTAATTCAGAGCAAACTATGTCTGCTGTAATCTATTTTAATGGACATCATTAAATTGAATAGACAGAGCTATCTGTCTCTCAATGTTTGCAGAAGGATTTTTACGATAAGTCAAAGAATAAAGGATGCATCGATACTTGCTATTACTAACGAGCAATATAATATCAAGAACTTTAAAAATTCCAGACTGTTTTTATCACTAACAGGTGTATGATGTCATAACAGTCCTACTTTTTATTTTCAAGTTGTTTTAGGTTAAGGAAGGAACTACGTGTTCACAGCTGAGGAATGATGGGAGCATCTGAGGAATGCTTAACTCATAAAATGGTACAATGCTTACCAACAGCATTTAGAGAGAAATACTGGAAAACTGCAAAAGTAACACGATGGTTACAATTACGGTGAGAGTGAGGGCTCTGTTTTATGTTAAGAGAGATGTCGGAGAGGGTTAGTTGGGTCATAGCCCTTATATGCTGTTTAACACCTGACACCAAGGCCTAACCAAGGTTCATAACTCAAATGGAAAGAGGTGAAGAAAGAAATGGAGACCCTACCCTCCCCCCCCCC
>NC_060170.1:25957419-25998881 GCF_021292245.1 Micropterus dolomieu | reverse complement strand
GACCCCCCCCCCCCCCCCCCCCCCCCCCCCCAGCTCCAGTATTTCATCAATCCTTTTTTGGGATAGCATACTGACTTTCTGTCAAACATCTACTGTCACAACGGTGTCTAATCTAAGAATGTAATATGTTATATAAAAAAGATAATTCCGTCTTTGCACTCAAAGAGCTAAATCAAAGTAACCAATTCTGACCAAAGACTTCTGACTTCTAACACAGTCCATGGGACTCACAAGAGCGAGTCCTCCTGTAGAAAATCAGGGTAGGTCACAAACGGCCAACACATGAGTCCTTGGCTTCATTGAACATCCACCAGATCAAGGGCCTCGAACTAAAGCAGTACTGACACTGACCTCACTGAGACCCAGCAACTGAAACAGCCCTAACAAGGTATTAGCAGGCACCTCTGTATACCCTCCAACTCTCAGCCCGGGTCTAAAGAAACACAGCTGCACGGGGTGTTTTCCAGGGCGGAGGGCAAACTTTCAAGCAAAGTGGTACCCCTGGCTAAGCTCAAAGGTGCAGCTGGAAGTTCAAGAATTCAAAGCAACAAGGGGCTAAGTTTACTGAGATTGTTTTATGCCACTTTTCGGTCTCCAACATATCAGTTATTCCACTTACATTGAATATCAATTTTTAGAGGTAATGCCTTTTTTGTTTCTTTCATCATATCTATTTAATATATATCTATTTAATACACACACACACTAAATAAATGCATATCCTGTTGTAATGGGTATGAGTTTTGTTTGCCCTCTAAGAATGTGGTATATAGCTGTGTGTGTTTTTGTGTGTGTATGCCTGCACAAGCACGTATGGCGGTCGTCTCTGTGTGACTGTGGGCGTCTGGAGGAGAGAGAAGCCTCATCTGTTACCACCCCAGCCCGGCCGGCCCGCCGCGTGAAGTAGAACGACAGGGTGTCACCGCCGACGACAGTGATGGATGCCCTAAATTCTGTAGGCAACTTGGGCAATTGGACACATTAACAACAGGCACCTGCTTTCCCCCATACAAATCTATTAAAAGATAACAGCAATGGCGGCTTCCACACTATTAGTAAATTATAGCTCTGTCTGAGTGTGAGGTAAGTGTGGGCCTCCCTTCTCCCACAAGCACCCACCCAACCTCCTCTGCTATGCTTTTCTTATTGGCAGTCTCATAGTGCCACCCAGTGGCTGAAATTTATAAAGCATTCATAAAATGTGGAGCAATATTTGAAGATGCACAAAAACTCAATAAGAGGAGACCAAGTTCACTCAAAGGTAATCATTTCAACCTTATCTGAGGACAAGATCCATGTACTACAAAATATATTAACATAGAACAATTAATCTATAATTTGCATTGAATCAACAATTCATTTTATTATATTTATGAAACTAAGTTCCATAAAATTATCATAAAATTATCATAATTTCAATTTTTGTAATTATTAATGGTAATGAATAAAAAAAACAACACCAAGCATATACTATTCCACATGGTGAGAGTTTACGGATGGTGGATTTATCTTGTAAGCTATTTTTCCATAAACAAGCCTCTCCTTAAGCCGGCTTGGCCAAATGGCCAGTGATCTGAGACAATGTGGCCGACATAAAACCATTATGACCTACTCAAGACCTCCTCTATTAAAACATTAACAAGAGACCAGTACTCTCAACCTGACACCATTATGACATATCTTGGGCTAGAGCTCAGGTATGCCACATAAATGTGTCTAACATAAATTTGCTGTGGGTAAATATTTCTGTGTCTGTGAGGGGGGTATGTGTTTGTAAGCTGGCCAAGAATAAAGGGAGTACAAGACCAGTAAATACTTTTACAGCAGGCAATTTGTCAGGATGTGTAAATGTCTCCAATTCCCAACAGCACTGGAGTAAAATTTACAGTCACTCGGGAAGTGACAATGCACAAAAAAGGACCACTTTTTACTCTCTCTCATCTCCCTCAGACCACTAAAACCTTCCCATAAATCTCCTCCAGTCCCCCCAGATGTCTGCTGTTGTCAGATATC
The DNA here is from genome assembly GCF_021292245.1 of Micropterus dolomieu. Classification (NCBI taxonomy): domain Eukaryota; kingdom Metazoa; phylum Chordata; class Actinopteri; order Centrarchiformes; family Centrarchidae; genus Micropterus; species Micropterus dolomieu. The sequence continues at coordinate 25,996,868 of NC_060170.1, read as the reverse complement.
ATGCCTTGACAATGCCTTCCACCATCATTGTCTTGACAGAAATATGATATGTGAAACTGCAATGTCACATCACTTAACATGATTTAGCCTAAGCTAGCCTGTACCATTTTAATCAATCAAAAATGTCACCTTTTTCCCTGTAATGATAGTAGAGGTATAGGATCCCTGTGTTGGGGTGATCTATAAGACTTATCTAGGCTGCTGATTTATGACTACTGCCAGCTAATGTACTAAAAGAGCCTCCTCCCTTCTTGTCATCTGGGTTTCTATCAAATTGGCAAATAAGTAGGCCAGTATTACCTCATGGGCAGGGAGGAAGAAACTTCATGCTGTGTGTAAACCCTAAGTACATGATATTATGCATGTTTGAAACCTATACAGAACACCCCATTGCTGTACCACCAGATAATCTATTTTCTGAGTCCTGTATATGCACTCCATACACTCATGAGACTGCAAAGTAATTTGTACAAACATGTCCATTAAATGTCAGACAGTAAGTACTGTATGGTAGTTGCTAATGGATTCAATGAGCTTGGTTGCTTACACATTCTTTGATCAAATGCCTCCCTAAGTCAATTGTTCTGTAAACATTATAAAGCCTCACTGGATAACCGTGGCCTTCAGCAAATTAACATTAGAGTATTTACAATACATCAGACAAGTTATTGTAGCTTGTCCCAATAACTTCCAAACACTACCAGATATCACATACATTTACTGAAACAAAATTTAAAATACATTAGTAAATAAAAAAAACACCAACGTGAACAGCAAAAATTTATCTGCTAAACACTGTTTCCTCCATACTGGACCAATGACAAAATGCACTCATTTCCCTCATAAATTTCACACAACACACACAAAATCATGCTTAGTACCCAAATGCATTAACTGTACCATAATAATGAATGACATTTAGACAACCAGTGTGCACTAAAACACAAAAACCAGTATACAACTGGGCATGGACCTGTACCTGTAATCACAATGGAGTGACTGGATCCACATGCCAGCAGCTTCACCCTGCCCAGCCTAGCCACTGTGAACTGTCTCATATGGGCCTCCTCGGGGCCAATGTCCCCTGGCCTACCATGTCCAGTCTGGTCAAGCTCCCCACGATCCCAGGAAAGCAGACTCATATCCAACTCACACTGTATCTCCTGGGTACACAGACAGAGAAGAGGTGTGTTTTAGTGACTTTTTTCAACTTTAACTAACATTTTCTGTAAGGTTAGAACTGAGGTTAAGAACTGGAGCTCCTGACCTAAACAAGTATTTATAGCCAGGGCTCTACAGTGTTTAACTCGCATATGCCCCTAAAAATAGTTAGTTGCGCACCGAATCATTTAAAACAGTGGAACTGGAAATCACAGCGCAAGGAGAAAGCTCAGTAGGCTGATCGCTCTGTGGGCCGCTTGAGCAGCTCATTATACAAAAAAGAGAGAGATGGTCATTGGCATCTGAAGCGGTAAGACTGAAGACAACAGGGATAAGATCAGCAAGCTTTGGCTTTGGCTTTGGCATTTAGCTAGCTCGGTTGCCTTTTGTTGACGATATGCTTGTCAATGTCACTTTTCCTGAACCGACTAATCAAAGCCTGGATGGGGCGGGACATTAAAAAAGGTTGACATACTACAGCAAACTTTGGAAAGTATATTATGCATGAATGGTTCTAATTATTGTCGAGTTAATACTTAGCATTAACAAATTACAGATTAACCACTAGTGATGGGGGTCGATACCTGGTTCTAAAAGGACTCTGTGCCAAATTTTCTCAAAACCTGAGGTCCAAAAGGTCCGAGTTTATCGATACTGCTATCAAGACTAGCAGGTCCTATAATGTAATGTTATGTCTCGAGCGTCAAATCTGATTCAACTTGAAATGCTTTTAATAAGAAAAAAAATGTTTATTTATTGATGGCACCGAAACGCGGTATAAAACGGGCCCAGGACTGTTTACCATGAGGCTGCAGCCTCTGCTGCTCTCTCTCGGCTCACACACACACACCGGCCAGCAGAGCACAGCTAACGTTAACCTGGCAAACGTTACAAACAAGCTAAAGTGAAAGCTGATTGTCTGTAGCATAGACTCGTCTGTAGTCTTAAAATTTGGCACATTGTTGTAAACTCAGCTGCTGGCTGATACAAACCAGCTGCTCCTCCTTCGACCAGGTAACGTTATTTGCAGGCAGTGAATAACAGCAGAAAGGAGGAGGAGGAGGAAGGACTGATGCTGAGTTTTTTATTCTTTTTAAACATCACTCAGTATTTTGAAGTCAGATGTTGTGTTTATTTGCTGTTGTAAACATTAATGTTGCTGCTCTAGAAACAACAGTTGTATTTAAAATATTAAATTCTAATACTATGATTAATTTAAAAAACAACTAGGCAGTTAATACACACACTTCAATATTTGTTTATTTATCAGAAGTCATATGTCATCTCAATATATAACAATGTTATCACACATTTTCCTCATACTGTGCAGGCCTACCTCATGCCCGTTGGGTCTGGTCTTACCATATAACCGTCACCAAATAATAGTAAAGTATCGATGGTGGTATCAATAAAGACTCGTATCGTTAAGCAGTCTCAATAATGGTATCGATATAAATAAAAATTAACGATCCCCATCCCTATTAACCACAACGTAAACCATTTTTCCTGCACGAGGATTCAGCCAGTGCCATTGTGCTCCTTCTAGCAAGCCTAAGAGCAAAACATTCACCTTGTTCTATTTTACATCTATTGTACTACAGTTATTGTTATAAATATTGGTCAATCACTGTCACATGTGGCGAGGATCGTGCTGGTGTTTCGTATATCCGTCCCGCATGCCACAAGCTGCATTGCGTCAACCACAATACATTTTTTCACTCATCATTTCGATGAGTTATCAGTGTTTTAAAAAGATGTGTCCAATTTTCAAAAAATCAGTTCCAATGTTTTAAAAAGTCTTGCTAATACTTCCATAGTTCTCCAGTGGTTTTAAATTAATAATTGCACACAAGAAGAAGGAGCACACAAGCGCAGTATAAATATGTATGTTCTAAATTGTTTTATTAAGAAACTCTGTTTTATGTTTTTCACTGTGCTCCTATTTTTTTTTCATTTAGGAGCACAAGTACTCCCTGGCAAAACGGTTAGCATAAAGCACTGGTTGCAGTAGATTTTCCATCACCTACATTTACACCCCACACGCCATTAAACATATAAAATATATTTTTAGACGTACAAGTAATAATGGATACTATTTGCAAACAACAAATGTGGACCCACAGACAGTATGATGAAAAATAGTGGAAACACTTGTTTTGTGTTCTTTACTAATACTGGTCTTCTAGTCGGCATTAAGTTTGAATAAAACCAATCTGAAGTTCCACGCCTTATTTGTAATGAACTGTGGGTCTGATGTAAATCACCAATATTCTCTTCAACATGTTTATTTACAATCTGCCCTCTATGCTAATTAGACTGTGACCCTGCACACACAGGCTAACACACATGTAAGCTGGGTGTATGTGCATGCATGCCCACACACACAAACACACACACACATCCCCCCCAGCAATATTACCAGCACAATTCCATCCGACTGATATTGGAATTTTCCGAAAGAGCAAACCAATAGATAACCTATTACAAAACTATAAGAGATCAATAGCTAATTTCTTTGCATTGATTACCACTTGGACATTTAACATGCGCCCTGTGGCCACAATGTGTGTTCCGCAAGCTTAGATCCCCATTGGCCCTCATGAGTATTAAAATTATCGATTCAGACAGAGGACTAAAAATGTCAAGCTGTTCATTAATCTTAATAAAGACTGGACTTGACCAAGGCACCCTTTTTCCCAAAGCTGGGATACAACCTATCCAACTAGGAGCACATACATGGCAAAGATTAATGAGCTTCTACTGAGGAATGTGATTTAAGTCTTCGCCATTAATATATCAATTACCAAAGAACAAGTCTTTTATAATAGTGCTTACTTTTACCTAGTGTGCAGGTCAAAACAACATTTTAAAAAGTATATTGACTGTCCAATTGTAATTATTTGTTGATACATTTCAAAAGAAACACAAAACAAGCAATCCTGCAGTAATGAGGTCTTGTGATGAAGCTACATCTGCTGTTATTCTACAGATGGCCCTCCACAGTCCATAATGAACAAATGTTATCAGGCGCTGCCTAACAGGCAGTTTCATCTCTGTTTTATGTAGATGAGTTTCAAAGCACGCAGGGCTGTCCTTAGCTTAATGAGGGCCCTAAGCAGGATTTGATTTGCTCACTTTTCTTACTTTTAATTACTTTCATATTTCTGCCACACTTACTCATATGTTTCCTGCTCACAACTGATTGGCAGTTAAGCTGTTGCAATGATTTGCTACCTCCACTAATCAGTGAGAGGGGTACCAGATCATACAAATAAACATAATTCGAAAAACGGCTCTGTCACATGATTACATTTTTCAATGAAGGAAAGAACTTAGAGAAACACCATTTTTTGTGCCACCCCTAGCACAGTTAAAGAGCTTTGTATTTTGGGATTCTACTATAAATATTTGGAAAAATAAACTGTGAAAAAATAAATGTTAATTTTTAGATTTCATGAAATATAATGTCCTTTCAATCAGGCCATACCAACAGAAATAAGAGACAACAATGTGTTAAAACAAAGCTGGTAACAACATCTAAGGGACATTATTCAGGAAAAGACATCTAGACATATTCAGCTGAGAGCACTCTGACTTGAAGCCAATAAAGTTTGAAAGGCTTTCTGTCTCAAATTGTACTTTTAATAACAATGAGGTGAAGAGTCTTACTTGACACAATTCAAATATATTACTATAAAATAAAAGCCTAAATGTGGATTGTAAATACCTGTTTTGGTTTGTAACCATAAGCATACACAACATCAAAGCAGCACACAGCTCCCGGGAACTAACCTGTGCCAGTGGAAGAGGACGAGAAGAAAACATTTCAGTGTCTTCTTATATCACGTTTCCTTTGTTCCCTTTATACTTCTGTTGTTGGTTTTCTCACATTGGTCGATTCTGGTTGTCTTGTGGCCCTGACTTTATTTCCCTGTCCTCCCCTCATTGCACTCACCACATTGGCAGGGCAACAGTCTCCATAGCACGCTCTGTTGATAGCACACCAGATTGAGATTACCTTATTATCTAAACTGGGGCAAACTTTGAAAGCGACAAGCAGTATTTTAGAAAGGCACTAACACACACATTATTGTGATGGTAATTTCCGTAATACTAATCAGCAAACTTTTAAATGACAGACAGTGAACAGGAGAGTTTGTGTCCTAAATCCATATTGTCATAGTATTCTGTTTTGGCAGTTTGAATTAAGGTTGGGCGACGTCTACAAAATTGACCCTTCGCTAAGCCACATCTCCTTTAGTTACTGTTGCTAAGTCCGACATTGTCGGAGCTGTGTGACTTTTATCACGGCAGTGCCACGGTCTATTACTGCACTCCCTGGAGAAATATCATGTCAAATTTGTTGAAAAATCTCAGAAGGAAGCAGACAGTTGTGCAGTTGTATTTTATATTTGAAAGTTGTATTCAGGCTGTCAAACAGACTCAAACAGATGTGAAAAAATTAAAGATAGAAACTGAAGCCTACCAATCACACAGTACAAGTGAACCACCGCATCCCTCGACGACTGAGACAAAAAATAACAATATTAAGGATCAACACTGTTCCTGTAGAGCTGGGTAGGCCTCTATTCATTATCACAATCATTAATAAGCAGAACAGTAGGGCTTTATTACGTTACATTCAGTAGTAAGTTAGCTAGCATTAGCTAACTAACATTACATGAGAAACAATCCACAGCCAACATTTTTCTGGATTTGTTTTAGGTTTTGGAAACCTCTCTGGGTAGCAACTGTAACTATTACAAGTAGAGCCCGACCAATAAGGGTTTTGGGGGGCTGATGCCGATATTAATGTGAAAAAGAGCAGATTTATGAGCCGATATATGGATTTTAAGAATGATTTAGATAGTAGACCCCTTTACTGTATAAACTAGACTTGGAACAGGCCAATATTGAAAGCTGGTATGTATGTGGGCTTTAAAACCTTTTCCTAAATGGATTATGTTGATAAAATCGATTACAGTATCAAAAAGTAAACATGTAAACAATTGCATATCAATAAATATTTGCTACTGGAAGGTGCAACTTTTTCAGCCGTCTGTAAACAGAGAGAGTCAGATAGAATAAGCACATGTATTTCCCTTTACACATAATCTGCCATAATTTCAATGTAGCACATTCACATCTAGTTCATCCCTTTACCAGCACTCTTTAATTCTAACCAAAGCTACGTGAAACCATTTAACCACCACCGGTATGAATCATGCCGTCTAGGATACAGTAAGCTGCTGTTGAATGCATCTAATACTACAGGAATGTCTACAACGAGGACCCGCAACTTTGAGATTTCATTTAACTACTTTAACTACAACCAGAGCCTTTACGGCTCTGACTACAGTGTTTCACATCTACAACGTCACAAAAAGAGGAGCTACAGGAAGCCGTGTTAGATTCTTGTTCAGCTCACATTTATTTACATGTCCGCCGTGGTTTAATCATTTCAGACAGACTGCAGACAGGAGGCTCGCAGATATATTTAGAATACGTCAGAAACTATAGTTTAACGGCTCATTAATGTTAGCGCTCCTCCACTGATAAACACGGCATTAGCTTTGTGGCTAATTTAGCAATGGGCAGCATTAGCTGCTGTTACGTTATGTGATTTTAGAGAATATTTAGAAGTGATGAACTAGGGACAAATGTGGACTGTTCGCTAGAACTACCACACTGTTTGAAATAAATGTACAGTTACGTCTGTCCAGCAGCTTCCAACACCCAGCTACCGTAACGTTAAACTGCTGTGAGCTGGTAGGAATCCAGGTGATGGCAGTAAAAAATGGGAGGGTTAGCAAGTCATGAATGTTTTCAGGAGAGGAGAAGTGACTGGGTGTGTTGTTATTATAATTATAAAGTCATGTAATTAACTTGACAAAAGACAGATTCACCGCTCACACAGCCCTCTGCGTGCTTCTGCATGCTGCGTGTAAGCGCCGGTAAACTCTGGTCAGCTGATTGTTTTCTTCTGTGGTTTTTGTGATGAGGCAGTGTAGTTAACAGGGGAGCTGCAGCTGGTTACCCTCTGGTGGTCAAACTATGCAACACCCATGACATGAGTAAAGGATCTGACTCTAGGTTTCTTTTTTAATAATCATATATCTGCTGTTTTTAAATGGCATCGGCCGTTTATATGCAATTAGCTCATCTCGGTCGGGCTCCAGTGCCCCAGAACCAGAGTTTGACCATATCTTAGAAAAATACAGCAAAAAAAAGCTAGAAAACAACACCCTTTTCATAGGAATCAATGGAGCACAACCATGAAAGTGTTGGACCTCACTTCGAGTGAGCCCTATACTGCGCTGTGATTGGCCAGCTGTGGGCTTCGGGGCGTGGCTTTGCGAAGGATCAATTGCCATCGGGACAATGACACCGGGTGGCGCTAAACTTGTTAATACATTACAAGTCGCGGAGCAAGTAAAGCAACAGGGAGCACACATAGTGCAGACAGTTTGCAGTGAGAGACCAGTGGTGTAGGTGTGTTTGAGTGCCCATGGGGATTAAAACATGCTTTCACAGGGTAGTATAACGTGAAAAATTAAGCTGGTTTTTTTTGCCAGGGGTATAAAAACAAAAAATACTCGTATTCCAACTTGTAAATACATCAACTTCCAGGTTGCTGGGGCAATCCCATCTGACATTGCGCAAAAGGCGGGGTACACCCTGGACAGGTCGCCAATCCATCGCAGGGCCACACATAGACAAACAACCACACAGAAAGGCTGGGGCAACCGGGGTCTGAACCCACAACCTTCTTGCTGAAAGGCCGCCCCCTTCATTAAATTGCAATTTCAATAATATTTTAATTAATTGTGCAGCCCTTGTCACAATACATTTCAGGTATACAAATATTCACTCCATTCACCATTCAGTGATATTGAAGCACGAATGATTGCAAATTCAAGATTGTGTTTCTTCTTTCGCTGCAATCTCCAGCCAGCTCCAGAGGAATTGCAGGTCGCATTACGGTACCAAGTGCCAATATCAACATGCCAGAACAAGATTTAGGATGTCCCAATACATGGTATGTTAAATGCAGTGTGCCAAATGTACCAGGACAGGGCTCGACAATAACGGTGGCCCGATGGCCCGGGCCAGTAAAACGTAATGACGGGACAGTTGAACTAGCAACTCACTGCAAAAACATTAGTATTTAAAAACAAAACAAAATGAAACTCAACATCGTGCAGTTGTTTTGCAGCTCTTGATGTCCAATCCAGAGTTGTTGTTACGTGACGAGTGGTTGTCAAATGTTATTTCTCTAATCTCAATCATGTGGCAACCTCCGGGTCGAAAGTGAAACCTTGCAGACGGAACTTAAAGCTGCATTCTCTCTAACGGCCAGCAGGGGGCGAGTTCCATTAGAAATAATGGTAAAATGTTGCTACTTCTCAGCTGATTTATTACCTCAGTAAACTCTTTTAAATCAGTTTATAGTCTATAGTCAGTTGCTAGTTTCAAGTCTTCTTCAACACAGCATGATGTTCATTTAGTATATTATGGTCCTATTTAGGGGAAAATATATGCGTGTGCTTTTGGACGGGACTACCTTGTGATTGACAGGTCGCTACCATGGCAACCTGTTCATCAGGATAGAGGCGACTCGTGTCCGCTGCTCTGTGTTCATTTTTCATAAATGGCTGTCAGCAGGAGAGCACGTCATGTTTGAGTCTGTTAGTATGTTTTGTTTTAAAAGTAAATTGTTTTGTAAACCTTTTTATTTTTTATAATTTTAACTGTGATTACAATTTTGTTTTTTTTTTTACATCTAGGATGTATTTAATAACTGATTAAACATGTTAACAGTATAACATAACTTCTAAGTCTTTGGTTTTGTTGTAACACTGATAAATAACTTTTGGAAGGAGGGCCAGTAAAAATTGTCTTCAGGCCAGTAAGTTTCAAACCCACTGAGCCCTGTACAATATAAAACTATCCACGGAACACACCTCACCCAATAAAAAATGTGGGACTGGCCGATACTGATATTTGTTCACAATAGGGCTGCAACGATTAGTCGATGTAATCGACCACGTCGATTCTAAAAATTTGTCAACATGATATTTAGGCCTGGGGCGATTCGTTGACGTAATCAATTACATAGATTCCGTAAATACGTCGACGTGCATTATGTGCGTCAACGCGTCGCTGCATCCGGTGTGGGATTATCCCGGACAAGCTTCAGCTACAAGACCGCGCCTTCGACCATCTAAAGTTTGGAGTATTTCAGACAGACACTCAACAACGTGCTGCTCCGTGAGTTCTGTGAACTGGAAACAGCGTCACTGCAGCACAGCTGCTGTCCACGAATACGAGAAGCAGCACGAACACGTGAAACGAGAAAACAGCTGAATCTAATTACAGACAATCTGTGACTGTCTGGACAGTCTGAGTCCTTTCAGGTGTTCACTGATGCAGAAATACATTTTATTATCATACTGCATTACTTAATATTGAAATGAATCCATGTCAGAAACATTTAAAGTTTTAAGTAAAGTAGCCTAATTACTGTCTGTTATTGCTATAATCACAACACATCAGTGACGTGGAAATTTGATTCATTGTCATTATTTTAATGTGCTTCATCAGGATGAATGAATAAAATATAGATTTATTGATTAGACATGTTTTTGATATTTATTTTGGATAAATTGGTATGTTAATCGAGTAATAGGCAACTTTTCTTTCTTTAGAATAAACAAAATTAGTCGTTAGATTAATCGACTAATCGAAAAAATAATCAGCTGTGTATAATTTGAATATTGGCAGTTTTAAGAAAGTTGATGGCGAATCGAAAATGTGCTCAAACATTTTCGGGGTTGAGAAGCTCCACAAGTGCCCACGAGGTTAGCAGTGCCAGCCGGCCAGTCACGCCCACAGAGCCCACTGGTCCCAGTTACTCAGACCACTGCTGCAGCAACGAAAGAGCAGTAACGACAGAGTACAGGCCACAACTGTAAGATAGATTCAGTGTTCGCACCGCTGTTATTCTGTCGTTACAATCTGAGTAATGGTTTAACATTTTAAAGCAGATCAAGACACATCTAGCTTGTGATGTTGCCTACAGAACATTCTCTGCTTATTAAACTTATAAGCACTTTGGAAAAGGGGGCTGTTGCTTTATTTTTCTAAATAGACATTACATTGTTAGTGTACAGTTGTGGTTATAGTACTTGCTTTAAATTTGCTTTTATTTTATATAACCCTAACAGTTTACAAAACAAGTAATATCAACCTTTTATGAAACCTAAGATACATTCTTAACCTTCTTTATCACAAATCCACCCCAAGGCCACATGCTTATCCACTGACCTCTGCTATAACATCCATTTCCTAAACAATACAACACTCTATACCCAACGAGCACATTCACAAGACACAGAAATTTCCAATATTCTCCAATATTCTTTTCTGTGTCTTTCTCTTCCATAATTTGTCTTTATTTTTTTCTATTATCTATTACACCACTAATAGACTCTAGCTAGTTACTTATCTATTTAGTTACAGGGGTATATGTTATATATACAGGTGATGGCAACCATAATTACAATAATAATAATTATAATTAACAGCAGGAATGATGACCTTAATAATACAGAATAATCATGTCTCCTTCCTCTTCAGAATAGAAGAAAGGAGGAAAGAAAAGGAAGGAAATGGCAGAGAATAAATAAATAAAATATTGTCTACTTACTAAATAAATAAACATTCAACACAGGAAAAGATCTCTCCAACTGTGTCCAGAGGTTGTTCCAGGTGTGGGACGACAAGTGGGTTATAAAATTTAACAAACTTAGGGGGGCAGGAAGAAAGAGGAAGGAGGTTTTTTGTTTTTTTAGCTCTGCTTCATATTTTTTTTCTTACTGTTGTTTTTCTTTTGTTCTTCTCTATAATCCCCCTTTTATTTATTTATTTTTTGCCTAATTCAAAGCATTTACTTTCCCCATTTCCCGATTCAGTTTCCCCGCACCATCCCCCATTTTCTACCTCCTGAGCACAGATGCACACATGCATGCACACACAAACATGTCAATATTTTTTTGTTTGTTTTTGTGTATTTTCACTACATGCTGTTGTGTCTGCTAGGCACCTGTTGGATATAGTGTCACTTGTAAAAAATGCATTAGTTGCATAGTTGATACCTACAGTAACATTGCCTGTCAAGCAAAATGATCATCAAGTACTTTGTGAACACTACAAATGTACTTCACACTCCATCACCCAGAGCTGCTTTCATGCCATAATTTGCCATACTGCCTGCCTTAGCGGACTGGCGTCGATCCAGAAATTAGCACTCTTATGTACTGAATCAAGAAGCAATTTTTAATCAGAAATTGTTTAGAATCGATAATCGATTTTTAATCAAAAGATACGGAAAGATTTACACACCTAATAGTAGTGGCCTGCTTTTTTAGCTGGTATTAGAGTTAAATTTGTCAATAACACCAGGATGTACATGTATATTTAACTTAAAATGTTTTTTTATTTATTTTTTATTAATACTCTGCATGGTGGGTGGCTGGTGACTTTGTAGCTGCACTTTATTTGGGTATGGTATGAAATAGGGACCATTTCCTCAATATGAATTAATGCCACTCAACTAAAATAGTATCACTAACGTTATATAGCACACTTTTCAATGTTCATGGACATTGTAATAACAGGAAATGGGCCTGTTTAATTGTTGTTTTTTTTTAGTTGACCCACTAGCCCATCACACACCTGCATGCTCGTTTTATACTAAGGGAAATATTTTCAGATGAAGATGTAATCGGAAAGTTAATTCACACATTAAACTATGGTATAGACTAAAACATTCCAACATGCCATCCACACTGATATTTCACGAAGATTTTCAACCAAGTTTTGTGTTAATATAACTTATTCAAACAGCAAACCCCGGAGAGTCTAGCTAGGGTTCATGTTAAAAACATTCACAACCAAACGCTTAACGTTAGCTAGCTAGGTTGCCAGCTAGCTAGCTAACTTAGGTTTCCGTTTGCTAGCTAGTAAATACAGTGTTGCAATCATTTGTAACTGCAAACAGGCAGCTCAAATTATTTTAGTACTCAAAATAAAATAAGTTAATACCACTTACAAAAGTGTGAAGGTAAGTTGACGAGGAGACGCGACTGCTGTTGGTCTGGTCCTAGGTCCTATCCTTTTTGTCTACAGTCTATGGTCCTAACCGTCCGGTCGGAGCGCCGCGAAAGGAGCCCACCCGTTTGACTTTGATCTCTGACATGCGCAATAGATGGTCTCAAACCCAGCTCTTTTCTCCTGGGGAAATTCAGTTCACAGTTTTATTAGATATATAAATATGTCTGATCGTACATTTATGAATTATATGAAGGCCAGCTGATGCCCATAAACAGGTAAGTTAGCATATTATTTATAGCACATCCTCAGAAAGGAAACAAAACGTAGGTACTATTCAAAACTGAAACTGTCGCCACTATAATATATGTTAAATATGTCGGGAGAAACGTCAACGTTTGAAGAATATACGGTTTAATTATAATATACTATAATATTTTTAGGTTTTAGTTTCAAACAAGACTTCCGGAATAATCGTCAGACCTTCAGAATAAAAGCAGGAAGTTGTATTTCTGTTGACACTCTTGCTTGTGTTTTTAATGATTGCTTATTGGATCCTATTTGTAAATGACTGGGAAAAACATCTGGATGATTCCTCAAAAATACCTGATTTTAAACAAAGTAAACGAAGTATCATTTAGCATGATTCACAGATATTATCCTGTTAATCGCAACATGGTTAAATTTAAAAGAGACGTCAATACAAACTGTTATTTTTGTGAAGACCCCCCAGAAACTGTTTTGCACCTTTTTTGGCATTATTTACACATCAGAACATTTTGGCAAAACTTCAGCATATTCATCATTGATTACATTTATAGAGATTTTGCATTAATGTGGGAGAATGTAGTATTTTGCTTTTATGAATTAAAAATTTACATTTACTCATTTGGCAGATGCTTTTATCCAAAGCGACTTACATTTGAGGAACAACATACAAGCATCAACAGAGCATCAAATACAGATCTACAACTGACAATACATACTAGTAAGAGCTCATAGTTCACATCACATCAATGGGGTAAAAAAAAGAGCAATCAATACAAGATAATTTTAAGGGGATAGAAGAAGAAGAGCACAGGAAGTGCATGTTAGAGGTTAGGAGTTAGAGGTGTTATAAGAGGAAGTGTTCTCGGAAGAGTTGAGTTTTCAAGAGCTTCCTGAAGTTAGAGAGGGACGCCCCTGCTCTGATGGCGTGTGGTAGCTCATTCCACCATCATGGTGTCACAGATGAGAACAGCCAGGACTGGGATTGCTTTGTGTGAAGGGATGGCAGAGCCAGGCGGCGTTCGTTGGAGCAGCGTAGTGGCCGAGAAGGAATGTAAGTTTGTATTATGGAGTTTAGGTAGATGGGTGCGGACCCAGTAGTCACTCTGTATGTAAGCATTAGTGACTTGAATCTGATTCTGGAAGCCACGGGGAGCCAGTGGAGGTCACTGAGTAATGGAGTGACATGAGAAGAAAAGAAATACTTTATAATAAATGTATTAGTTCTAATGGTAAAATTCCACATTCATAAATGCAAATTCAACAGTAAACCAAAAACAAAAAGGCTGTTAAAACTGTCAACACTATGGTCCTCTTTCTTTATATAATATAGACACTCAATCTATAAATATAAAAATATAACAGAATATAATGCTGCAATTTTTGGAAAATGCACATTTGTTTCTTCTACAACTAAATTGCATTGCAAATAAACCTTTCTCAAAGCATTTTCATTTGTTGTCTAACATATAATCAGCCATTTCAAAATGTGGTGGGTACATATGCATAGATGTAATTTTCACTGGTCCCCACCTATGCCTATAAAACAAGTGCTTGTTTAGCCACTTGTGCAGCACGAGATTCCTCATCACCATTTTTCCTATGATTAACCTCCAGGAGGCTCCGTATCGTTATTTTGGAAGGCATACGCTTTTGCACGGAGTGGTCTGCACCTGAGCCCCCAGTTTCTCCTTTGTACATTGGATGGCAGTAGAGGTCTTTGAGCAGACTCTTTTGAGGCGTGTCTTGTCCCACAGTCCAGACGCCATGGGTGCCTTCTTGACGAAATAGCATGCAGTTAAAACGTTTGGAAATCAGCGGGTGGATCGATGATATTGTTTCTTTATTATTTTAACTAGTCTCTACTAACTCTTCTCTACGACAATGTCTGCAATTAAAAGCTTAACGGTGACTTACGACGCGTTGAATGAGTACGGGACGTTTTCTGAGGGAGACACTGTAACTGGAAAAGTGATACTGGCCTTGTCAAAGGAGACCGCCATAGAAAGCCTGTTTGTGAAAGCTAAAGGAGACGCAGATGTGCATTGGACGAAAAGGAACGGCGACCGAACTTACACGTACTCCGCACACAACAGATATTTTAAACTGAAGCAGTTTTTAATCCCAGAGAATACAAAGGGTAGGTGTGGCACGTTTTATTAGTTATGCATGCCATTTCCAAAACCCATTAAGACTGATGCCGCGTTCGAGACCTGTCGGAACTGGGATATTTCCCAGTTGAAACTTCCGACATCAAAGCGTTACAGGTGCATGGTGGTGCATGACGCCGAAAGTGAACGAAAACCATGTCTGACCGTGAAAAAGTGTACACAGTTGCACCCTCAGCAGTGCTTTAGGTGTTAATTAAAAGGATGGCAGTTTAACTGCAACAAATGACACAAGTAGCCCATATGTTACAAGTTAACTGTGTACCCCTCTAGCTACATCAGTTGGTAAGCCTCAAATCAGTCAATGTTGAAGGTTACACTTCCCAATGTTTTGCCATTTTAAACAATAACTTTTATGCAGAGAAGATGACTTTATGAGATTATTTACTGTAGCCAGCTACCTAATGTGCATAACATATTTCTACATTCATGTACATGCAGAACAGGTTTTACTATATGATCATATGTAGGCTATTATTTTAATTTAAATACATGGAAATATACGTTTTGTTGCCTTTTATTTTATGGTTTACCATTTACAGTGTATGCTTCCATGGGCACTGACGTTGTTTTGTGACGTAATTCAGCTGCTACTCGTGAAGTCGGGGTACATATTTTTTCTCCAAGTTCACAAGTAGGAAATAGGACTTCAGGTGGCGTTCCAGGATAGTTTTTCTAGTTGGAGGTCAGAAATTTCCTAGTTCCGAGTTACCTGGAACGCAGCACGACATGTTGTAGGCCCTCTTGATTCCTCACTGATTCACTGTTCGTTTATGCTGTTTTCTCCTTCATTTTTGTCCAGTGATGGAAAAATATTCATAGCTATTAAATACAAACAAGTTGGAGATAAAATCAGCCATTTCACAAAAAAGGTGGGGACATGTCCCCAGGATCCCCAGTGTAAATGATACCTATGCAGTAGTTCGTGTTACCGCTAAATTCCTTTCCCTTTCAGACACTGTACTTCCCCAAGGCACCCATGTCTATGAATTCCATTTTAACATACCACCAGGGTAAGTGACAATTTACCAAAACATAATGTTTGAACTTTCACAATGTAATTGATTAAAACAAACAAGACCAAAATACACAACCAAAAGCTCACTCTTTTGTTAAGTCATTTCAGATTACATAACATTCATTTGCAGGTTCACCGTTACAGACCCAGAAATATTTTTCCCACCCTGCGTAATTTATTATCTACTCTGCCCTTATACAGATTTACTCAATTTGCTGGTTCTCCGTTACAGAAGCATGCCTGCATCCTTCAAGGGGAGTCACGGAAAGATTGTCTACAAGCTGGAAGCCAAGCTGTCCAGGAGTTGGAGGATGGACCATACAGTAGAAAAGGAGATACATTTTGTCTCCAAATCCTTTCCAAACCTTCAGTCCTTGATGGTGCACAAAAATCTCTGATATGTCACTTAACAGAAACTATACCCCCTTTTTAAATCCACAGCTTAGTATGGAAAGATTCAGTTTCCCAATATGATATTACTGGGGGTGCCAACAGTACAATCTTCTTAAATGCAGCACTCTTCATTTTGGGGGTGTAGCAGAATAGAGAAACAGACTTTGAAAAATGAAAAATATTGGTATTACACTGTTCACGCAAAACCCGTTCTAAGTTAACCCTAGTTGCAGCAAGCCATGCAGAGAGTTTATTTTTTTATTTGGTGAAGTTACCTGTCCCACTGCTGCAATATAGAGGAGGTCATAGGCCATTTTCACATAGTAGGAAAAGCACAGTTGTAATTACTTACAATAATAATGGCTGCATTACATTTATGTCAGTTCTGGTGTGCAGCAATCGTAAATAATAATAAGATATTTTATTTGTAATGCACTTTACATTTGAAGCAAATCTCAAAGTGCTACAGGTAAGATCATAAAAGCAAGGTAAAAACATCAGTTGAGGTGGTTCGGGCATCTGATAAGGATGCCTCCTAGGCCTTTGGAGGTATTCGGGACACGACCAACTGGGTGAGACCCCGGGCTCGACACAGAACTCTCTGGCGGGATTACACTTCTCATCTGGCCTGGGAATGCCATGGGATTCCCTAGGAGGAACTGGAAGGGTTTGCTTGGGAGAGTAATGTCTGGAATACCCTGCTTAGGCTGTTGCATCACAACCTGACCCTGGATAAGCGGAAGATATTAGTGTAGTACCTAAATTGTGTAACAAGTTATTGTTTTCCCTGTTTTTTGTTTTTTAGTCACACCAAGCTGGTTCAACAAACAAAGAGATGGGATTTTTCTCAAAAGGAAATGTGCACATGGATGTCATGCTTGACGGCAGGGCTTATGCCCCAGGTAGGAAAATTGCAGATGTTTTTTTTCGGGTGATGACTGCTCATCCAGCATTTTTCACAATACTATTTTAATAAAGCACACCATTATACTATTGACATTATAGTTAATTAATTGTCTTATCCAGCTTTCATACTTTTGCCAACAAAAAATAAATTTAATGCACTGCACAGTCTTTTTCACTACAGCCATTTTTAAATTATTGCAGGAGAAGCACAAGTGTAACAAATAACATCAATAACAGCTGCATTCAATTTAGATTTGTCCATTCCAGTGCCATGTTATTAGGATTATTTCTAGAATTGTGCATGCTGGCTTACACCTATGCTTAAAATGTTAAAATGTCTGCCATGAAAATGTTTTGTTGTCAGTGATGGTTTTTGTAAAGTATGAAAAAAGAATTTAGAGGAGTGCTTTCAAATAACCTTCATGAAGTAATAATTGGGTAGGGTTTAGCATTTCAGCACTGTTCATGTATCGTGAGTAAGTTGTGGCTCAGAGGCACAATGATAAACTGTGTTTATACACATTCGGGAGCACAGTACATTCTCCTGTGTGGCACTTGAATTAGAATTAATGATTAATTAAATATTATGCTGTCCTCTTCATAGGTAAAACCATGTCAATTGTTGCAAAAATCAACAATTCCTCATCCAGTGAGATGACACCCAAATTCAGTCTAATCCAGGATGTCGTGTACCGTGCCAACGGCAATACCAAACATGAGGGCAACGTTATCCACAAAGTGGTTGACCATTGTATTAAACCCCAAACACAGAAGGAGGTTACAGTTGCAATAAATATTCCTTGTGGTCTGATGCAGACAATCCAGAATTGTGACATTATCTCAGTGGAATACCATTTGAAGGTACGTAACAGATTGTCTTTATGGTAAAGCACAGTAAGCTAAGCCCACTGACAGATTTTTTTTTTAAACTGATGACCCATTAATATTGATAAAGATTTTCCTAATTTGTTGATGCTCTCTCACTATTCTATTTTAAAAGAAATAACTTTTTTCCTCAGGTGTACCTGGACATCAGCTTTGCTTCTGATCCAGAGGTCATGTTCCCTGTGATAATTCTTCCTCCTGACTTAGCTCCTGGCCCTCACCATGGTTTGGTTGCAGGTCCCTATCCAGCTGGGGCTGTTGGGGGCCCAAGCTACAGTGACTTCCCTCCCCCTGCAGTGTCTATGGGTCCCTATCCAGTAGGGGCTGTTGGGTACCCAACCAACAGTGCCTTCCCTCCCACTGCAATATCTATGAGTCCTTATCCTGCATCCGCACATTCAGGCAGTTACGAATACCTAGCACCACCACCTGTGTACCCATATACCTCATCGGTGAATACTGGTCCACCAGGTGTGAACCCGGCACACATGAGTGGGTGCTACAGTAACCCAGTGCCACAGCTGCCTTCTCCATATGGTGGTCCATCTCCATTTTCATCTTCTTCATCATCATCTTCTGTTCTTCACCCTCCACCTACTGCCCAAACATTTCACCCACGTCCATGTGCTCCTTCTGCACCAATGATGAACACAGACTTCCTGTCTCAGTCGGAGGAAGCTCCTCCAGCTTATTCAATCCTTTTCCCGTCTTCTGCTACTGAAAAATCTGATCCAAAATAACAGAATGTATGATTGACTAAATTGTGAAGCAAAATACTTATAGTAAAAAATGTGAAGTCTGGTCAGCTAAAAAGTGTCTTTAACACTTTAGGTGTGCATAAAAAGGGCATTGTATACAATATTTACTGTTTGCATGTTAAGAATTGTATACAAAAATAGGGCTTTTGCATTAAATGTTATAGTTGTTTTCTGGTCTTACTCAAACCTTAATCATCAGAGTAGGCCTACACTGTGTATTTTACGTGCCTTGTTCAATTTAAGTGTCCTAGACTGATCATTTTCATCAAGTGTTATAGTTGATACCCACTCTCTCTACCTCGCTCTTCTGTTTGGTGGCTATATAGCAATCAGTTCAGGGGACAAATATTCTCCCCATAATGTCAAGTCTGTTGTGTTTAACACGAGACAGCTAATTCAATGTCTTTCATTACATAATAAGTTTGTTAGGCTACTTAATTTTGTTTTCATTTCAAAGCCAGGATGACTAGGCAGGTGATTATTTGGCAAATAATGTAGTGATCTGATCTCTTTCATCTTATCAAAGATAAACCTATTTCTTTACAAGGTACAGGGAGGTCATACAAGGTAGCTTACAATAAGACAATAATAATCAAACACAGGCTACAGTATAGAGAACACATATATACACACTATGAACAAAACAGACAGATTGAGACAATAGTGCAATGAGCAGAGTGCAAAGGAAGCAGGAGAAAATTATTATTACCATTATTATGTACATGTCGGGAGGTGGATGTGATAAACAGGTGCACGTACACATATAAGCATACATGTACACAGTGTGATGAGTGCAAAGAATGCTGGAATAAATAAGTATTATGTGCAGTGTTATGTACATGAGGTAGGTGGATTTGGTATACAGTATATACAATATGACAATATGAGCAGTAAGAACAGCTCTGAAATAGAGAATGATGAATTAATTAGTAAGTGGTAGCCAGTAAACAGGTGGCAGAGTTACTGGGTTATTGCACAGGAATGGTTCCTGACATTGTGAGTCAGAGTCAGCTGTTCATCAGAGTGATGGCTTGTGGGAAGAAACTGTTCTTGAGTCTGTTGGTTTAGGCATACAGTGGAGCAGGTTGGAACAGGTTGTGTCCAGGGTGAGATGGATCTGATTTTTTCTACAGTCCTGACTGTCCGTTGTAGTCTGTCCCTGTCCTTTTTGGTGGCAGATCCAAACCAGACAGTGGTGGACGTGCAGAGGACAGACTGGAGCGTTTGAAACATAAGCAAAATAAACAGAGCGCAGCACAATACCTTCTGCGGTGCCATTTTACCTTTTACCTTTGACTACCTTCAGGAAGTCAACAAAGTATCAGATGGATTTGCCCTTCGTTTGCTTGTCAGGTGGCCCATTGATCAGGAAATGATTGCGGAAGTTGACACGGGAAAATAAAATATGGAGGCATCCTTTTCACTGTTGCTAAGACAGCATAGGCCAGTGTGACTTTTTAAGCAGAGGTCAGTGACCCTACTTGTTTGAATCCACGTCTGGCTACCATTTTATTTATATGTACAGCAGTCACCCCAGTTTCATCAACATTCCATGTCTTGTGGTCCAAACTCATATTTTAAATAAATGTCAGCTGACCTAGTAATATACCCAACAAGCTGTTTCTCCAAATCAGTGACAAAAATCTTCTGTGGTGTTGTATAACCAACCATTGTGGATGGCATGGCTGTCTCACTTTCAATTTCTTCTCTGGTAATCTTTTAACAGTATCGAGTCAGAAAATAGTAATTTATGTCAAAATCCTTCGCCGCACTCCTGATTGATTTGTTCTGCGACTTCACCTGCCTGACTGACTTCACCATTATGTCAGGTGGTGGGCTGCCATGCTGTGTCTATTGTTGATAATTTCTAACCATTCCTTCCTGCCTTTCTTTCCTTCTTTCCTTCCTTCCTTCCTTTAAAAACACATTTCCTCATTGCAATTACAATTATTATGCTGTTCACTATCTTTGTTGAAACAATGCTATCCATAACACCACACTAAATTAATAACTATAAGTAGTGTGTGTGTGTGTGTGGTATATCTACTACTTCATACAGGGTCATGAAGTAGTGTAGTCCATGCCTGATGCTGTAAACTACACTGTAGCTATAATATTCTAATCATAGTATATATTTTAACACTGTTGTCAGAGCTAATTACACAATATCACAATGTTTTTTGAGCATTTTCTTTGTGTTTGTTAGTACTTGGGCAAGTTGTCACATGTGATGACTTGCCCCAAACTCATTGAGACAACTTCCCCCAAACTGACGTGTGCTAATGTTGGCTAAATCTCAAGGTTAACTCAACATAGCACTTAAGCTAAAGTATCAAAAGACACGTTATTGTCTCCTCTACTTTGTACAAAATTATAACTTTGAACATTCATACCTAACAGAGTTGCATTGCATAAAATGTAAAATACTAATGTTTTACTTTTGAAGCGGAACAATAAGAAAATTGTGCTCACCTCAAATAAGAGTGACCATAACCACATCTTAACAGGAAATTTACCACAGAACAAGAAGACACCAAATAGTGGATATTTAATTTTTGAGATAGAGCCTCTAGTGTTGAAGTTATGAACAGTGTGACAAATTACCCCGCTCTCCCCTATTTCAAGGCAATCTCCCGGCGCACTCTGTGGTTTCACTGTTTTGTTGCATAGCCCTCAAACTTTATTATGAATAATCGTCATACACGGATCCTAGTTTGGGTTGTTCGTCTGACGTCATCCAAGTTGCTGCCAGCCAAACACCCTTTGTACCCGAATTAACCCGTGCAAAATAAGCTGTTATGATACACGGATTGCTTCAAAGTCTGTTGCAATAAATGTTTAACAGCTTCTCGTGACCTCACTCTTCGGGCGGGGCCGCACATTTCAGATAGTCGTCGAGACCTATACGTCAATACTTTATGTTGTGTGGCCACAAGTACGTCCATACATCAAAAATGTCTCCGATAAAGGACTTCAGTCTGACTTATGAAGCTCTCAATGAAGAGGACACCTTTTCTGACGGAGATACTGTAACCGGCACAGTCGCTTTCGCTTTGACAAAAGAGACCAAAGTGAAGAGTCTTTTCGTGAAAGTCAAAGGGGACGCGAACGTGCACTGGACAGAGGGAAGTGGCGATGACGAGAGATCGTACAGTGCGCACAGGAGATACTTCAAACTCAAAGAATACTTAGTTGCAGAAAAGGATAAAGGTAGGCCAAAGTGTGTTTGCTCATCTTAACACTTAAGAATGTGTGTTATTTTAATTTGATAAAATGGAAATATGAAGGCCTATATCATCTTATGGCCTTGTAAATATTAGTATATATTGCTCTTAAGTGACGATTGGTACCTATGGATCTTTGAAACGCCCACTTGCCAGGTGCTGCATTTATTGAAAAGTATACATTGTCCAAATCCATTATTACAAATATATAAAAATGTGGGCACATATAAAACTTTTGTTGCCTATTAGGCCTAAATGAAATTGATTCACACAAGTAAAGTCCCAGAACCACAAGAATATGACAAATTTCATTGATTACTTAATGTAAAGTGCATTAGCTCAGCTATTAAAAGCTCTGTCATTTGCAAGGCCTAAACAGGAAGTGTTAATCATTTTCACTTTTTTTCAGGCGCTGTACTTTCCCAAGGATTTCATTGCTATAAGTTCAGGTTTAATATCCCACAGGGGTAAGTGGGGATTTCTAACATTTACCATTAGCCTACCAACTGTGTCATTGTTTGCTCTAACAAATATTTACATTTTGACCGGTTCTGTCTTTAAAGGGACATGCCGTCATCCTTCAAGGGGTTTCATGGAAAAATTGTCTACACGCTTGAAGCAAAGATGGTCAGGAGCTGGCGGCGGACCTCGGGAGTACAAAAGGAGCTCAATTTTGTGACAAAATCCTTTCCACACCCTGGCCAAGCAATGGTATCTAGGACACAGTGACAGGCTATGTGTTATGAATGTGATACACTATAAACTTTCCAAATGAACCCCTGCTGCCCTTAAGCTGTCTTGGAGCTGGTAAAAAGTAAATATTTAAGATAAGATGTCACATGACTGAAGAGATGGTTGCCTAAAATTGAAAGAATTAAATAGAGGGGTTGGGGGAAAGGCAACAATAAAAAGTTAGGGTTAGCGTAAAAGCTATTATATAAAAAAGGACTGACTAAGGGAGGAAACTAATAACCTGAATAAACAGGAAATGGAGTGCTGTTGAATCCATGTAGACCATCATTTGTTCATACTCTATTCAACTGGAAATCCACATGTGGAAAATGAAAAATTATTAGTTATGTCATAAATCATTCTATGAATCCAACACAAACACAAAAAAACAAATAACGGCTTGTTATTCATAGGCCTACTTCAATTTGAAGTCATAGCCTAAATAGAAAATTTAATTTATTTTGATATTTTGGCCAAGGTGTACAATTTGTTTGACCAGGATGTTATTTGATATTGACGTAAAGCACTTTAAAAACCGGTGTTAAAAGAAGGTGCAAAGTTTTACTTAGCCTAACATTACTTCTTCATATGTTGCACTTAATTATGCAACAAATGCGATGGCACTACCTGATTTAATGTTAAGAATATGAGCTTGAATAAGCCAATGTGTGATTTTCCCCTTTTTATTTTGAAAATTTCACATTTAAAATCTTCACTTGTTTGAACAGATAAACCCTTACAAGAAAAAAGAAGTAGTCTACCTAATGTTACCATGGTGAGTTAGACTGTGCAGCAACTAAGCCCATTTTATATTTGTTTACATTTTGGAAAATTAAGTACGCCAAATTAACTAATAACAGGTCATTTTACTGTGTACCATTTGATGTACTGACAACTGTCCCTGAATTACTTTGATACTGAAGAAATCTTAAAATATGCACGATTCTCTGGCAAGTTGTGATGCGTTCCCATTCCAGTCCCAGTACACACATACAGTGAGTTACACACGGTGTGCTGCAAACTGAGCTTGTGTCATTTATTTCCCCAAATGCTTTGTTGAGATATTACTAATGGAGCATTCATTTTGAGATGTTGAAGAGTTTACTTTTTTTTGTGTTATCCCAAACCAGGGTCACTAAATCCAAAAGTTAATAGCAATACGACAATATTTTCTCCTAGACTTCTCTTAGACTGAATTTCAGCTAAATGAGGCATTGAGTAGCTATTAAAATAATGTCTTTTTGTATGATTTGTTCTAGTGTCCCCAGTCTGGTTCAGTGGATAAAGAGATGGGGGTATTCTCCAAAGGACAGGTCCAAATGTCTGCTACTGTTAACAGAAAGGTTTGCACTCCAGGTAAAGTCACTCTAGTTTACTAGGAACACAACCACAGGAGACATGAAATGAGTGTATTGTCAAATGATATCATATGTTTACAGCTTTGTACATTGTTTCATTACAAAGTTAGATGAAAGTTGTTCAGGTATTAATGAGAGCAGGAAATATCAGGTCAAATATGAAATGTATAGGCCTATGGATATGCTTTATTTACACATTTATAAAGCACATACATACAGTATGTGTACCTACTGTATAATATTTTTTGATTACGTGTGGTGATATAAGGCTTTTCCAGAAAGAAAAACAAAAATGCATATTCAGATGTTCTGATTTGTTTTTAATAGGTGACACTTTATCTGTTGTTGCCAAAATCTGCAACTCCTCGTCCAAAGAAATGAGGCCAAAATTCAGTCTACAGCAGAAAACGGTGTACCGCGCCAGTGGCTCCACTAATACCAGTGACAAAAGTCTTATCAAAATTGTTGGGGACACTATCAAACTGAACTCAGAGGAAACTGTCTCCTGCCAAGTGAAGATTCCTGCCGATGTCATTTACACTCTCAATAATTGTGAAATCCTCTCAGTTGACTATTACCTCAAGGTATGTAATAATGTAATATGCATATATATATATATGGTAATATCAACTTAGAAATGAATCAACAGACGATTCTTGTCTTAAATTTGACGCTTCAACAATCATAGAAATATAAAGCAACATAACAGCACAACAGCATATAAAATGACAGTATAAGATACTGTATTTAAACATTTTACAGTGCAATAACATATGATAATCATCTTTATCTGTCACACAGCACAATCAGCTTAATGAATAGTTCCATAAATGGCAGTTTGATCCAACTAATTTCTGACATAGACCGATTTTACTTCTTGATATGTATCTGTTTCCCAGGTGTATTTGGACATCAAGTTTGCCATTGACCCAAAGGTGGTGTTTCCACTGGTCATCGCTCCTTCTAGCTTTGCTACCCTTCATCCTGGTGAGGCTGTGGGGCCTTACCCAGCTGGGGCCCCAAGTTACAGCGACTTCCCTCCACCTGCCTTCCCTGTTGGACCTTATCCTGTACCCGCAGGCCCAGGTGCTTATGGATACCCAGTACCAGATCCCACTCAACCTGCAAACACAACAAGTGGCTATAATAGTCAGTGGCCACAACAAGCTGCTCCATATGGTTTTCCAACTACAGCTTTCCCATCATCTTCAGTGCAGCATCAAGCCCCTACTGCTCCACCTCTGATTCAGCAGGAAGAAGAACTTCCAACCTATACGTCGCTTTTCCCCCCTTCTCATTATGACACTTTCGGTAGAACTGGGTCAGATCCCAAAAGCTGAGCTTCCAGAAGAACTCAAATAATCTTGAAATACTGACAGATGATGACTGTATTTGCTGTATTACTAAGTATTTATTTTATTATTATTTACTGTATTCGGGCGAATACAGTTAGCCTACTGAAAAATATTTCATATGTACAAAGTGTGTATGAATGAAGTACCAACATGACCTGTGTTCACTTACTTTTAAAATTCAAATGTTTATTCCTACAAGGCACAGCACAGCACACTATTGTATGGCATTAACCTAACTAGTTTCCTTCTCTATGCAAGCTTAAAGTTGACCAAGGTGGAAACCAACGGATATGGTTTTCAGTGATAAACAAAACCATAAATGAGAACAAGTTGCTGTTGCAGACAAAAAGGGGAACTATTTTGTTATTTTTATTGTTGGCTGTGAAATGTTCAATTTATTGAAATAAAAACTGAAATTTCATTCTACAGTTCGAGTATTTCTGAGTCCACTAAATCTGTTTTGATTAAGGCTTTTCACATACTTTATGGTGCATCATGGTAGAGAAAAACATCATGTGACCATGAAGGCCCTAAAAGCTGTCCCATTCCTCACAGTAACGAGCGAGCAATCCTATTCAGCTCGGAACACTGTTTTCTCCTTATAACAGATTTATGCTCTATAAATCTAATTGGTAGTCCATGGAGTTGTAGCAAACTGGTGTAAACACATTTTCTTGCCTGCCATAGTGGTAAACAAGGAGTGTCTATGAGTTGTGTAGGCTACATTAGTTGGGGGAAAAAGCAGATTTTAGTACTAAAAGACAGTAATAGAGTTTGCAAAAGCAAACACATATCAACACAGCATAAACAGTAATCATATCAAAAGGCCCAACAGTCTATGCTAATGACCAGCTAGGTGCAGGTTGGGAGCAGAATGTGCAAGAGTGGAACATTTCAAAGCAACCAAAGTAATTCTTAAGGTTTTTTTTAAATTGATCTTATCTTTGGACAAAATTTGTCTATGACAGTAATAGCATTTCAAATGGGAACTACACTTTGGGAAACCCGGAAGAATAATTTGGAGGAATGCATGGATCCTCCCTTCATCCATCACTGGGTACAGAGGAGGGAGCCAGGTTTCCTGTTTGCAGTTTTGTTCCCGCCCACTTGCACTTTCCTCTGTTTGGGAATATATGCATGCTGTGGTGTCAAGGGAGACCCAAAGTATCTGTGCTTGTCATCGCCATCGCCATGGGAATACGGCTGCCGTGTGTCTATCTGTTTGTTTTATTCATTTTGAACGGTAAGATAAATAGTTAAAGTTGTTCCATTTTGCAAAATCAGCTAAGTTTGAAAATATATGCAGTTTTTAATGGAGTTGGTCATTTGATTTCCAAATCTAAAGTTGAGGACAACGATTCAAAGCCAAAGAAAACTTCCACTAACGTTACTAATGATATAATATAGTTTCATAATGTTGTGCTTCTTGTATTTGTTGGATGGACACTTTCCAAGTCTAAGCTAACGTTAAATTTTACCTGTTTAGTCTAACATAACGTTATGTCTGCAGCATCTTTCATCAGACGTTAGCTAGCTGTTAGCCAAACGCAGGGTTAACACTACTGAAACCCTTTTAAATAGTTTCTGTATCGTACTAAGATAAAAATTGCCGTGTGCTGCTTCAGTTTTATACCGACTGGTGTACGCTAAGTATCGCGAGACACTACCGTCGACGATTTGAAACCACTTATAGTAGTGATATTTTCTGACGTTTGACTAAAAAGCTTATTTTTGACATCTCTTTAATGGAATTTGGCTTATCATTCACCTATTGGGACCATTGTTCTCATGTATTCTGGTTAAGACTCCTAATTTTACAACTTCATACCTAGTTCCTCCCTTATCTAGCAACAATGGCTTGACTAAGATATTTATATAACAATGAGTTAAGATTCAAGCTTGGACCTTTCTTATGTCCCCTCCACAGAGACGTCTGGCTTTAAGATTCAGAACAAGCTGCTGGGTAAATGTTTGCAGGTGCAGGAAGGAACCTTGGGAATTAGAGTGTCTCTGGGTGATTGCAGCACATATTCGGCCTTACAGGAATGGCGTTGGCTCCCAGAGAGCCAGGCTCTCAGAAGTCACCATACCGGGGAGTGTCTGACTGCACCGGCAGAGCAGTATGCAGGCGTCCACATGCAGCCTTGCATCTTTCAGGCTGAAAGTGA
This sequence comes from Micropterus dolomieu, assembly GCF_021292245.1. Classification (NCBI taxonomy): domain Eukaryota; kingdom Metazoa; phylum Chordata; class Actinopteri; order Centrarchiformes; family Centrarchidae; genus Micropterus; species Micropterus dolomieu. The sequence goes on along the minus strand of NC_060170.1, from coordinate 25,969,363 downwards.
CACGACTGGTGCTGAAGTGGGAAGCAGTCAGGCGTGGTCCTGTTCCAAGAAAGGCCACCTCACATTAATAGGGAGGGGGCTGCACCTTAGCGCCAGACAAGAGTCCACTTTGGTTTTCCTTTCAAGGGAGCATAAGCAGGTAATAATATTTTAGAGAAGGAACAGAAGGAACTTATAACAGTAAGTCTTTAAAATGTCTAATGTTAGCTTCTTTTGGCTACAAGCAGGGCAGCAGGTGGCGGACACTTGACAACCAGACATTGTGTGATGGGAGAGGCAGCAAACATAACCAACACCAACCTCCCCATTATCTGTGGAAATCGTTGGAACCTGGGAATTTTCCAAGTGCCACCTCTGATGTACTCAGACATGCTGAACCATGTAAGGACCTAAAAGTGTCTTCCTACAGAATGTGACTCTGAAAAACAATAACATAAATGTCCTTAAACCCGCTTTAATTACAAATGTTATCAGCATCTGACATTAGTGTTAATCATTTTTCAAATCATATTATGAGTTTTCAGGGTGATTTCCTCCTTTCCAGCCAGCTAGTGTTACTAGTTCAAGCCAGTGGATTAAAAATGGTAATTTGCAGAGAATTGAAACTGGCTTTAGAAGCTGTGTCAGAATCAGAAATCAGAATGCAAACAAGTAAAAATAGACGTCATGAAAAAGATAATGAATGTGTTCATTTTTTGTCCATTGAAATGGTTGTTTTTCAGCAGCTGATCATTGAAGTTTGAATGTTTTGATTTCTTTAAATGCACCACCAAGGAGCCTTTATACATATCCTTCTTCCCATTCACTGTAATGTGTTACCTCTGTCAAGAATGTTCCAGAAACCTTTGTAAGTTGATTTTACACCATAGTGAAACTTATTCTTCTGGATGATAATTGGCATTAAAATTGAATTTGTGCAAACTATAGTTTGTGAGCTTAAACACATATGTTCATTGTGATATGTTTGTGTAAAAAATCCAACCTGTGATGTTGCAGTTTTGGTAGTCAATTCTAGTTGACTTGTTCTTGACTTGTTTATTTTTTCTCCACTTTTAGTTGAAGATATAATTGCCAATGAGGTCACAGAAACATATCCTGTAATAGATGAGCCTCTTTTGTCCCTGAGCACCAAATCCCCTGCCGATCCCACCATGATTTTCTTAAGTATGGACTATGGTAAGTTTGGTATAATGTAATCAATAAATGATTGAGTGTATGTGCAGTTTTATCAGTGGAAATGTTTGATTCCACAATACTGTACGCATGTTGACATAGAAGCCGTAACAGTGTGGTTACTTTTCCACCACTAGGTGGAGATATATGAATGATAAATACAGAGCAAAGTTTATGATGGGTGTGTTGTAATGTTTGTAAAGGCTTTTATTTGCAGGTCCAGAGTCTTGGCAGAAATTAAACAATTGCATGAATAAGAGTCATATCGTAGAAAGCGATAAATAAGAGTTGAAATGACGTGTAAATGAGTGATGTATTGCTTGGTCTGTATATGCATGTGTATAGGGATGGGCTGGAAGATAACCATGCTGGTATTAAGCTCTTTGGCTCTGGTCCTGGGGACTGTGATTCTTATCCTCAATGTTTACTCCAATAAGTGAGTGCCTAAACACACACACACACACACACCACACACCACACACCACACACAAAAGTTGACATTTTTATTTATATAGATTTACATTTGAACATTGGGTTACGCTGGTCATTAGTAATTAATAAGTGTATGAATTAATTGGTTAACATAAATTATTAGTTTGCTTATCAGTTAATCATATATATGGTAAAATAGCCAAAGTTTGACTGGTAGCAGCTTCTCTAAGGCAGTGATTTGTTTGTTTTTCAATTCATTGTAAATTGCATTGTATACATTTTGAGTTTTTTGAGTCTGAATAAGTAATACATTTTAATAAGACCCCCTTTAGTCTCTGGTAATTTGCAATTTGACAGCATTTTTGACATTTCAGAGGAACTAATTATTTGAAACACAAAGCATGAGCATACTGAAAAGACATAACAATCTGCCTACCTAACCTGCATTGTGCAGCTGACCTGCCTTATAGGCAGATAACAGCCTACTCGTATGAGACCCACATCCAAAAACCAGAACCAATAAAAATCTGCTTTAATCTATTGTTAACAGCATTAATTTCACTCTGTTTTTAAAAAAAAAATGGATGAAGATAAAGGGCAAAACATGAATGAGCACTGGTAAAAAGCGAAATGCTGGATGTCCACCCACTTTCTATCTTTGTCTGTCTTGCTGTGCCAGAAGGAAGAAGGTGGTGTGTGTTTTGAAGTCATACGCTCCGAGGCCAGAGGTGAGTATTCCCGGGTCCCCGGTGCCCAGTGAAAGAGCCCCGCTGACGGAGCATGCCATGCGCCTCCCACACTCCACCCCTACTTTACAACGAGGAGAAATCTTGATTGAGTGGAAGGATGGCACTGTTACTCCACTTTATGAGGCCTGAAGATTGTACTGTTTATGTAGATTTGGACATGGGTGTGTTTGTGCATGCACACATGGTTTCTTGTGCAAGGTTATGCATGTAGTCTTCTGAATGTGTCTGAAGGAAGGGGAATGATAAAAACAAACGGTGAAGTACGTTTTCTGTTGTTTCAGACTGTTTTCATCAAAATACTAGACTATTTCATAAAATGGAAAGTTCATGGATCAATTTCAGATAGTTTCTGGGAGGCTTAGCTGCCACAGGAAGATAAAAGCTGTTGTGAAGCTTCCAGAATAGAAAAGGCTGAGTATGAGCTGGACTATACTATGAAAATACTGAGTCCTGACCTTTGGCGTTGGAGCTTTGAGGGATTGCTTGTTGGCTGAAAAGACTGTAAAATTTATGTTTAAGCATTTAGACAGTGTTCATAAACCTATTATGAGTACCATTTAAGAGCTTAACAAAGCAACCTTTAGTTGGATAAATACTTGGAAACTAAACTTTGTTTGCCTTGGCTTAAATAGAAACTTGTTCTTCCTTGATGTCATACACTAAATTTTTTTCAAAATTTTTGACACAGTCTGTCAATTAACATTTTGCACCAGACACTCACACCCTTAATATTAGGAGTAATCGCTATTTTAGGGAAATATAATTACTTTTGTGTTACAGATTTTTTGAAACACTTCTTAATGAAAAAAAAATTCAGAACATAATTCTGTATTATTTAGGTTAGGTCCCATATCAAAACTTTATAGACTAGTTTAGATGTTTCAGAAGATGATCTTGACCTTGTTTACATAGGAAATGTTAATAGTCTGGCAGAGTATAAGCACTACTGTTTATTTTGAAATGCACTTGCATTTGATACTGACATTAAATAAACTTTGATTTATTCAAATTAGTTGGTAGAGTGTGCTTGTAACTTTGACTTGAGCTTAACAGCTCAGAATAGACCTTGGAAACAGCAGTTCACAAACCACTCAAGGGCCATTTACTTCTCCTCAGGGTCCCACAGCTGTCCCAAATTGTACTTTCAACGGTCTCAGACTTAACAACCATTGTCCCAAATTGAAGTTCTCTTTTTTTTCATTCTACATAATAAATGTAGATTAATAATTCTAATAATAATTCTATTATTTTGAGCACTTTTGGGACTTCTTATAGGTAGGTAGGTTATAGAGTGAAACTGAGTTTTGAAACTCCCTTCTTCTACATAGAAGACAAGATACATTCATACAGAGTCAATTATAAAAATGGTAAACATAAATAAACTATAATTAATGGAGTAGTGCTGAGGATGAATTAGAGTTTAAGAGTCTGATAACTTGGGAGAAAGCAGAAACTACGGGAGATGGGTACCAATGATCTGAGCAGTTTTAATCACCCACTGCAGAGCCCTCCGGTCCTGGGCCATGCACATCCTATGCTAGTTTGATGTTTCCAGTCAAGATGCTTTCTATTGCTCCTCTGTAAAAGCGGACAAGAACTTGGCATGGAAATTTGGCCTTCTTAAGGTTCCTCAAGAAATATAGTTGTTTCTGAGCGTTCTTCACCAGTGTGGAGATGTGAGATGACCATGTCAGGTTCTCTGTGATGCTGATTCCCAGGAACCTGAAACCTGTTCACCTGCTCCACCTCAGCTCCACTGATGTAGACAGGAGCGTGTGTCATTATCTCCTTCTTCCTAAAATCAACGATCAGCTCCTTTAGTTTTGCTGACGTTGAGCAGTAGGTTGGACTCTCTACAAGATTATGAATTTCCTCCCGATATGAAGTCACGTTGTTTGAAATCTGGCTGATGATGGTGGTGTCATCCACAAACTTTACAACAGAGTTCTCTCCATGTCGGGGGATGCAGTCATGAGTTTACAGCATGAACATTATTATCCTTTCCTTTAGTTTTCACTGTGAAGATCATCTGATAGGGTTGAAAGCTTCAGAACCAGCTCCAGTGGAGATTGAAAACAATCATTGACTTTTTTTGCATTTGTATGTGGCAACCTGGAAGACCACCAATTTGTGGTAAATGTATTTTTTTAACCGCGAACTAGCTAATAAAATGGAATATATATATATATATAATTAGTTTTTATGACTACATACTAACATTATGTAAAGCTTATGTTATTCAGTATTGAGCAACCCCTTTCCCATGATTATAATTAAGTATTATAAGTATAAGTATTATCCTGAGTGAGGTTGAATAGGATTGATTGCTGAAAGGCAACATTTATAGTAATTACTTCAGACATTGTATAGAGATGGAGTAATCCCCGATATGTTGATACAAGTTGATGAGTGTTTCAGAGATCGTGGTATTTCCCTGTGGCACGGAAACTTCCCAGCAGGAGGAGTCTGTTTACAACAGAAAATCAAAGGCTGTTTTACTGGTTTTTGGGAGGGCCAAGGTGTTTTTGAGCAGGTAAATATGATCTCTCCGTCATTTTTGAGCAGATTTGTGTTTGAACACTGCTAGAAATAAAGAATGTAAAACTTGCATTTGCAACCATGGCCATTGCCTCTGTTATATGTACTTTTAATGAACATTTTGTATTTTAACACTAAACCCCTCTACCCTGCTGGTATCGTGTATACTAATGAGACGGCACAAAGCTTAAACAACAGTACACAGCACCCTAAAAATGACATGGCATCCCACACCCTTCCTAACCACATCCACATGCTGGATGAGAAAAATACAGGTTATTTTCTGTTTTTTTTTTTTTTTTTTTTGTAAACTATACATTTTGTCCAATTTTAATTACTTTTTATTGTGGAGCTTCCACACAGAAAACAATGCAGTCCATGTTTGGAAAGTGAAAAGTTTTCTGTTTTGTTTTGGCTCTGTACTCCAGTACATTGTATTTGAAATAAAACAATGCCTATAAGGGGAAAGTGCTGACTTTCAGCTTGACTATAATTTGAGGGTGTCTACATACACATTAGGTGAATAGTGTAGGAATCGTAACCCTATCATTGTCCTCCTGCATTGCACTGGACTATACTGTGCTCGTCCAATGTGGATCACCCTCAGATACCCTTGAAGCTGAAAGTCAGCATTTCAACATTGTCATTGTTTCAGTTCAAATGTAGTGTGCTGGAGTACTGAGGGCAGGCTCGGCTGTGCATGCACAGACCTGTCTGCTTGCAGGTGAAGCAAAAGAGGGTGGGAGTGACACCTGTATGAATAAGAGGAATGTGAGAGAGGACTGTCAATACCAGTTTCACAGTCTCCCTACAATGGATTCTTCAGATCAGTGCATTTGCAAACCATTCTGATAAACCGTTTTTATGATGTTTCTGTTTTTCAAGTAGCATTGATGAAGGGATCTATGCTCTAAACTTGTAGAATAGAAAAGGATTCTATTGTCCACTGTCTGAAAAAGGCAACGTTAATGTTTAATTTCACTTGCTCAGTCGGGCAAGTGGGTCAGAAATCTACTCGACCCCCCCCTCAAATAGCAACAATACTAAAGTTAATTTTCATGTGTTAATCTTTATAAACACTAAAGTAAATTAATCAGAACAAGGACACAGTGTATCATAGATGTGAAGCAACAAACATTCTTGCATATTGAAAATGGTATGACCGTTCCCCCTCCTTCTGCCCAGAGATGGACTGGTTAACTGTGAGTGATAAATTATCATAAACTTTGTCTTTATCTTTCTGTCAGAGTATGGATGGGCATTGTTAGGATTTTATTGATACTGGTGCTCTTGTGTGTAGTGCTTATCATTTGGTTCTTTATCGATACTCTTATCAGTTAATTTTCATTACTAAAATATATTATTTTAAATTCTGAACAGGATTAGGATTGAATCATTTAAATATAACTAAATGTTGTTTCTAGAGCAGCAACAGTAATCTTTACAGCAGCAAAGTCACTATATAAACGCAATAATGTCTCACTGGAAACAAATCTAAAATGTCAATAAAATCATGTTCCTGACATCAAAATAATGAAGTAAAGTTGAGAAAGAATGAAGAACTCAGACATCAGTCATCCAATGAAGGTCAAAGACAACAGGACTGGACTGTTGAAGATACTAGAAGATGTTTCATCCCTCATCCAAGAGACTTCTTCAGTTCTGACTGACTTGTAGGGAAACTCAGCTATTTAACCTCTGGGATCGTTAGCTAGGATCCTTGATACCGCTGGTTCGTCAGTGCTCCTGGCTGTGGTAACGACAGTCGTCATGATCAATTGAGCCACCCATGGCCAAGTCTGAACGACCATCGTTGGCATCGTCACCTGAGAAAATGCTTGTTTAGTTTCCTGGGAAGTGACTGAAAGGACAGCATTGTAAGTGGGGGATAAACGTCTTCTATTATCTTCTACCATGTCCAGTTGCCCTTGACCTCAGCCTTTGTTGGATAACTATGACCTGGATGACTGAGAACCTTCACAGACATCAGTCGGTATCAATTCTTCCTCCTGTCCTCCTCCCTGTGCTGCTGATGTGATTCACTGCCTGCAGGTACTGCTAATAAAGAGGGGAGGGGTTGGTTTGTCTCTACCAGCAACAAAGTTTACAAGAATGTGGCAATTTTTAAGGTATGCGGCAAACTAAGCAAAACAGTTTGCAAAATATTTTGTAGAGACAAAATACCATCAAAAGACAAGTAGTGTAAAAACCTAAAAACACAATATGAAACATAAGGTAGACCAGATCTTGCTGATCAAGTTTAAGACCTAAAAATGCTTATTGTAGTTGAAGGAAAATACTTTTATAGATGAGGTGTTTGATTCTAATAACCAAAATATCCCTGCTATCTTTTATGTTTTGAGAGAAGTGCACAATTGCCAGTAGTATATAGTTCTGTTGGCAGAACAGTAGCTCCTCGGGGAGCCTGAACGCTGTAAAAGTAATCACAGTCATATCCTGCTCATCCCTAAGCTTCACAGATTTACTACATAAGACAGTTACCAGATGAAGCAAATCCATGTGGCCACCTTGACCTTCACATGACCTGTCAGAAAAGTAGATTGTGTCGAACTACACAAATACCATTCAGTAGGTGAGAAAAAGTAAAAAGCCCTTTGAATTGTGAAGTGGTGTGGACAACATTTTAGTTGAGACTTGGATTGAAGGGGAAAGAAGGAACTAAAGCAACAATAAACAGATGTGTTTTAGGGACCCTAGATTTGTGAGCCTCCTCTATTTCCTTCAGGGCATTTCACAATGCTGACTCTTCAATTGAATTCCAAATTCCAGAAAGAAACATGCAAACTTCTTGTGAGCATGTTTCGTTAAATCTGTTTTTATCACATTAATTGATTGACTCTCACAGGATAAAGGAAACAATATAGGTATCAAAAATAACACTGTGTTGTGGATGTCACAAAAACCTTAGCATTTTGTTCAACCACTAACTAACTCAAAAAAGCCTTACATTTCTGTTGGATGTGTGTTTTTGCTTGACATTTTGCATGCATTATTATGATGGATAGTTGATGCTATCTATGCAAAAAAGTTTTTTTCTTGCCTAACTTTTTACCAAATTTCATGAAATGCAGCTTTTTGTTTGGCGCTTGGAGCAAATGATTTCAATGCTTTTTTGACAGGGTGCTTTTGTATGTGCACTTTGACTGACCTGAAATTTGGAAATGTTTGTCTGCAGTCTCAGACTTGTTGGTAGCTGCAGGCAATCCAAAGACAATTGTAAGGGACTTTTCATTATTTATCAGAGGAGCGGGTGTGGCTGGGGTGTGACCTTTATTATTTAGACCCTCCCCAGAGCTACATATATTTTTCCTTAAGCCTCCCTGATGACTGAGGGATAATCTATGACTCACCCCTCACCATAAATAACCATATTTATTATATTCACATGTTAGCTAGTATTGGAGAAAATAAAAAGCAAAGGCTGCCCTTTTCCAACCAAAATTAATTAATTTAATAGCAAACAGTGACTCTTAAACCTTAGACCTTTGACCCCTTTCCCCCTGGAAAAAAGCTAACTACCCGCTTTACTGTGTTCTCTCCTATTGCACTGCAAAGGTTAGCCAAGACAATTGAAAGTTAGTTAGTTACTAACTTTCAAAACTGAGTGAGAGGTATCACAATAAAACAAACAGCTATTTCTTAAGCAAAATGCAAATCCTTCTTACACATTACACAAGCTGTGTGTGCACTTATAGGTTCATGAGAGCCAAGAGGTGGAACTACCTAGTGGCTGGCCACCTGAGAGGGCACCTTCTTGTCACTTAAAGCAGCCACGTCCTTAAATATGCATAACTTTAAGCCTTAAAGGCAGGGTAGGTAGGTAGGTTTGAGAAACTAGCCAGAAACTGCTTGATTTTTGAAAGTATCCAACAGAGAAACTCCCACCCCCTCCCTTCTGGGCTCCTTCCAAAGCCACGCCCCCAAAATACGTGAACGCACGTTGCCGACACCGCAGGAGGACGAGGACAGTGTGAGGAGCGGAGAGCAGGGGCTCACATCAGGTGTAAGAAAACATCTAACTTTATTATTATGAAAATAAACAACTAACCCGGCTGTTAATACTCACTATCAAGCTAGCATGTTATTATTGGATAGGTTTAAAAAGACCGAGTTTTAATCAGTAACGAGCTGGCTAGCTAACTGTTAGCAACAGGTAGAGGTGCTAACAGCTGCGGTAACATTGGGCAAAGCTAAAAACAGGCTGATACACATTTTCCCGTTTCCATCAGTTACACTACAGGAACGTGTATTTCGTGTTAGACTCATAACTTGTACGTTGTTTTGCATGTTAGAGCTTCCATGGTGACAGCATTATTGTGTCTGATGAGGACTGCACCCCAGAGCCCAGCACAGACCGGGACAGGACCGGGGTCCGAGGACGCAGGACGGAGAGGACGAGGTGCAAGCCAAGAAGCGCATCTTCTAGGACCTGCGTCGAGCTTCACACTCCAGCAACAGCATATTAACAGGTATATCTATACATATATATTTTAATATTAGACTATTATCTCCCAGTGTGCTTGTCTCAAAGTTTCTCTGGTGTTTCCCCCTAAGTCCTTTGACTGTCAAAAATAAAGTGCTTTATAAATGTAATCCATCACTATTGTTATTACTTTTTTATTATCGTTTACTGATTACAACAACTAACTACAGCTCTGCTTCAGCCATCGGCTCATCTGTGTCATGTACATTGACCTGGTGTGTAATGTGGAAGAAGTCCTGTTAGAGAACAACAATCCCTTGTTCAATAAAAATATCTGATGATGTTGATGAATGTTCTGTCCTATTACACCGATCTTTCCAGTTTGGGGTTCTAACAACTATATATTCCTTTACAGGCCAGAATCTGAGGACTGTGGACAACATCCAGACTACAGTGTTTCCATGCACCACACAAGGCTGACCTTCCAGACCCAGGACAGAGTAACAGACAGTTCAGTCAGGCAGCATACAGACAGTTTGTAGTGTGGCAATGTGGAACACTTGGTCACAGAGTCGTGATACTAAGTTGCTGTTTCTGGAAGATATGCAACTGTTCTCCTGATCCACCAGGACAATACAGAGGTTTAATCCTAGCAGGGTGTAAGATGTAATGTCACCAACTGCAACACAAATAAGTCCCTCCACTGTGTGAATGAATACCTGTACATTGTTTTCTTTTTATGCCCAGGAGGGTAGAGAAAATACAAAGATATTTTTCCCTGTTCTGGATAATATTTTCATTCATTTTTAAATAAAACATTGAAAATGATAAATGCCTTTTATTTACACTTGCAGCATAAACAATCAAGCAACTACATTTGTGTCTTATGTCTGAAATGACATCCAAATGTGGTATAACAATTGTTTATTGTTATTATATACTATCTTGACTTGATTATGAAGCTGTGGAGATGATTAAATATATCACAGTCACCTCTCTGACATGATTACCACATTTCAAAACCAACCATATTACTTTTTGTTTTATATTTTGCTGTATCTAGCAACACAGTTGGGGAAGGGACACCTCACTGAACCCCATGACGACAGGGATCATCAGGTCTCCTGGTTCTGCTTCTATGCATCTCCTCAGTAGTAGACAACCGGAGGAGGAGGATGGCACTCTGGAGGTCTACGATGTAACTGTAGTCCTTCTCCACCTTCAATGAGTACAAGCTCCACTTCCTGGACTTTTTGTTGTACACCTTGCTGTACCTGATAATACAGAAAGGAGGATCAGCTTAGTGAAAATACATTGTTCTCTTATAGAGTAATTAGTAAACTATTTCCACATAAAATGCAATCAATAACAATAAATCAGCACCATCTATCTGTATTCCTCATAATGTTTAATATTTTTTGACTCATCACTTATAAATGTAGAGTAAAATGCACAAGAGTACTCATAAAGCAACACTGTGTCATCAGCTTTTGTCCTGGCTGATCTGTGGACCCGGTGGTTGTAATCCAGGCCAGCCAGCATGGTCCGATCAGTGTACATTGTCTTACCTTATATTAGCACCTACAGCTAGATATAATTCATCATCTCTACTCTGGCTCCTACACCAGCCTGCACTCGGAGCTACCGTTAGCTGTATGCTAAGTAGATAGCTACGTTTGCTAGCGATGAAAGTAACAAATTATAACAATAATAGTAATAATCCTTTTTTGTAGAGCACTTTTCAAAAACAAGTTACAAAGTGCTTTAACAAGTGTAAAGAATAATACAAAAAACAAGATAAGAGCATGAAAACATTGAAAAGACTAAAATACAGATTAATATAAAATTAGTAAAAATACAATAAAATAAAAGGGATAAAATAAAGTCAAATAAGATCGGGAAAGGCTCTCCTATAAAAGTATGTTTTAAGAAGGGACTTAAAAGAGTTCACTGACTCAGCCGACCTGATTTCCTCGGGCAGGCTGTTCCAGAGCCTCGGGGCCCTGACTGCAAACGCTCTGTCCCCTTTAGTTTTCAGTCGAGACTCTGGAACAGACAACAGACCTCTGCCCGAGGATCTCAAGGTGCGTGCTGGTGTGTATGGGACTAAAAGGTCAGAAATATAACAAGGTGAGAGGCCATGAAGAGCTTTAAAAGTGATCAATAGAATTTTAAAGTCAATTCTAAAACATACTGGGAGCCAGTGTAATGAAGCTAAAATAGGAGTAATGTGGTCATATTTCTTTGTTCTGGTTAAAAGCCTGGCAGCTGAGTTCTGGACAGTCTGGAGTCGATCAATAGATTTTTGGGTTAAACAGGTGAAATGGCTGTTGCAATAATCCAGGCGTGATGAGATGAAGGCGTGTAAAATGGTCTCGGTGTCCTTAAAAGTTAACATAGATCGAATTTTAGCTATATTTCTAAGTTGATAAAAACATGATTGAACAAGCTTTGTGGTGTGCTACTCAAAATTTAAATTACTATCAAACCAAACACCAAGGTTCTTTGCCACAGGCTTAATGTGATTTACTAGGGAACCAGCAGATGGCAGTATTTGATTTGCCATCTGCTGAGACCCGATGACCAGGATTTCTGTTTTGTCTGAGTT
>NC_060170.1:25929605-25957319 GCF_021292245.1 Micropterus dolomieu | reverse complement strand
GAGATCCCCACCCAGTGCCTCAGTCTGTCTAACATGATGTTGTGATCAATGGTGTCAAAAGCAGCTCTAAGGTCCAGGAGTACCAGGACTGAGCACATACCTTCATCAGCAGACATTAAAAGATCATTGGTGACTTTAAGCAGGGCAGTCTCAGTGCTGTGGTACTTCCTAAAACCAGACTGAAAGTTTTCAAATAATTTGTTATTTTCCAGTACAGTGAGCAGCTGTTTGGACACAATTCTTTCTAGAATCTTTGCAATAAAAGGCAGTTTTGAAATTGGTCTAAAATTATGTGGGAGGGAGGGATCTAAACCAGGTTTCTTTAAAAGTGGGTTCACGCAAGCCGCTTTAAAATAATCAGGGACACAACCAGTAGATAGGGAGCTGTTGAAAACAGAGATCAAATGGGGCCCAACAGAATCTATTACTTTCAGTAAAAATTTTGTAGGTATAACATCAAGTGGGCTGGAGGACACTCTCATTTGTGATACTGTTTTTAAAAGCTCAGACAAGTCGATGGGATAAAACTGGTTAAAACTCTCTTGTTGCTGGTGAGGAACCTCTGAGTAAGAGGCGGTGGGGGTAATAGAGGCTCTGATTGACACCACCTTATTGGTAAAATAAGATAAAAACAATTCACAGTCATCAATTATCATCAAAATGATAAAAGCCAGATTACCTGTCCAGCAGAAATAAAGCCACCACGGTGTAACTTTTCAGTCACTATCGTTGAAAAGCCACGCAGATATTACCTCCGGTCTGACCGCTTCGCTCTTCAGGTCTGAGAGAGAGCAGCTGACCGGGTGCGCGCACGGGGGCAGCTCCTGTAGCAGCACGGCTGGTAGCCATGGCAGCGAGGGAGAGTGACAGTCACCCAGCCAATCATTGCATTCGGTCCGAATGACACCACTGGCTGTGTTTACTGCAGCCCTGAGAGGAATACAGCCGATTTTTATACTCTCTGTTTCAGAGTACCTAACTTTTTAATATGTATTGATGTATAAAGACAGTTTCAACAAATATGACAAAAAGTGTTTCAGAAGCAACTTGCCTACCCTGCCTTTAATAAATGGGTATGTTACAGGTACCCTAAACAACCTGCCTACGGGGATAGAGAACAGGCACAGATTTGTAGGGTAGTTTTATTGAAGTGTGTTTTACTTAGTAATACTCATTCATGTTTGATTGTGTGAGGTACGGATTAAACTTGACTAAACCCAAATAGTTAGGTAGATTTATTTTGTCACAATATAACAGGTTATATTGTGAAATAGAAAAAACTCCCTTCTACTACATAGCAGATAATATACATTAAAACTGAAGCAATTATGAAAAATGATAAACAGAAATAAACTATAATCAATAGTGCAATGCTGAGGATGAATTTGAGCTTGAGAGTCTGATAATTGATTATTGGTTTGGGGGGAAAGCTGCTCTACAGTCTGGTAGTGCGCCAGCTGAAATTCTGTATCTCTTCCCAGAAGGCAGCAGAGTGAACAGGCTGTGGCTGGGGTGGGTACTGTCCTTAAGTATCCTTTGGGCTCTACGTAGGCACCTCACCTCACCTCACCGATATCACTGATGCTTGGGAGATAGGTGCGAGTGATCTTCTGAGCAGTTTTAATCACCCACTGCAGAGCCCTCTGGGCCGTCCACATCAGCCAAATACCAAATATTTCAAATTTTTCATTCCTGTGCACCCTGTTTCCTTGTCGGAAGTATGGCTTTTTGGCTGCAAATCTTCAATGAAGGCCACTTCTGAACAGAGTTCTTTGGACAATGGATGGGTGTAAAAAGGGTTCCCATTGTTTTCTGCAGCCTTGAGCTGATGGTACTGCTGTAAAAACACTATAACTCAGTTTTAATCTTGAGAAGCTTCTTTGTTTTCACATTTACAGCATTATATGTTTATTTATATCATAATAGGCTATATATTAACTTATTAGGGAAAAAACAATAGTTCTATGTAAAATTAGACGTAGAGCAACCCCATATAGCCAAAATGGTATGATCTGCGAAGATTCGACTGTGAGATTGGGAGTCGAATCCGGCTCCGTCTATTGAATCATCGAATCTTTGACAATTCAGGGTCACCCCTAGTTTCAACCTACATAATGAATCGGTGATCATTAGCACCTGTTTGGTATAATTGTTTAATCATACACCTGATGATATGCCTACAAAATCCATGACTTTGTGCAAATGTACCTACAAGAATTGATGCTGTTTGAAGGCTTGAAGGGTGGTCACACCGAATATTTAGATTTGATTTAGATTTATCTTCTGTTCACTCACTTTGCACTTTTTGAAAGCACTCTTACTTTACAGGCTCTTGCACAGGAGTCCTACTGTGTGTATGTGTGTACATATATATATACATATATATATATACATATATGTATATATATATGTATATTGCCTCACCTCAAAAACCACAGAAGAAAATAATCACCTGTACAGAGTTTACCAGAGCTTACATGCAGCATGCAGAAACACGCAGAGGGCTGTGTGAGCAGTGAGTCATTCTTTTGTCACGTTAATTACATGAATTTAATAATTATAATAAAAACAGACCCAGTCACTTCTCCTCTCCTGAAAACATTCATGACTTGTTAACCCTTACGTTTTTCACTGCACTCTCCCGGCTCCCTACCAGCTCACAGTAGTTTAATGTTACGGTAGTTGGGTGTTGAAAGCTGCTGACAGACGTAACTGTACATTTATTTCTCACAGTGTGGCAGTTCTAGCGAACAGTCCACATTTGTCCCTAGTTCATCACTTCTAGATATTCTCTAAAATCGCGTAACGTTACAGCAGCCAACGCTGCCCATTGCTAAATTAGCCACAAAGCTAATGCCGTGTTTATCAGTGGAGGAGCGCTAACATTAATGAGCCGTTAAACTATAGTTTCTGACGTATTATAAATATATCTGCGAGCCTCCTGTCTGCAGTCTGTCTGAAATGATTAAACCACGGCGGACATGTAAATAAACGTGAGCTGAACAAGAATCTAATCTTCCTGTAGCTCATCTTTTTGTGATGTTGTAGATGTGAAACGCTGTAGTCAGAACGGCTCTGGTTGTAGTTAAAGTAGTTAAATGAAATCTCAAAGTTGCGGGTCTTAATTGTAGAGAGTCATGTTGTATTATCATAGACGGCATGATTTATACCGGTGGTGGTTAAATGGTTTCTCGTAGCTTTGGTTAGAATTAAAGAGTGCTGGTAAAGGGATGAACTAGATGAATGAGTATGTGTAAAGTGAAATACACGTGCTTATTCTCTCTGACTGTCTCGGCTGAAAAAGTTGCACCTTCCAGTAGCAAATATTTATTGATGTGCAATTGTTTACATGTTTACTTTTTGAGACTGTAATCTATTTTATTAACATAATCCATTTAGGAAAAGTTTTTAAATATTGGCCTGTTCTAAGTCTAGTTTATACAGTAAAGGGGTCTACTATCCAAATCATTCTTAAAATCGAAATATCGGCTCATAAATCGGCTCTTTTTCACTTTAATATCGGCATCGGCCCCCACAAACCCTTATCGGTCGGGCTCAATGTGTGACATTATTACACTACTGTATTATTTGAAAAAGGCAAGTTTGTTTTTCTACTCCAGCCTGCTCCATATTAGCTGCAGCAGTACTAGATGAACAAAGAATAGACCAGTTTCTCAACTTGTTCTTATACCAAATCATATATTAAAGTGCATGACCAGTAAAGGTTGTCACCATTGCCACAACCACAAGAAAGGGGCAGAGATTTTGTTTTTATTTCACTTCATCCATCAGGATATTATTAAGTTCTGGGAGCTAAAAATAACAGCTTCAAAATCATTTTGATGGTACACTTACTTGTAATAGGGTGAATGGAGTCTGTCATTACTAGTCCAGGCTCGCTGCGGCTGCTACTGTGCTATGTGACATTGCAGTCCTGGGCAGGATATTTGTCAGCACAAGTGCACAATGCTTTATGGCACCAACACAAATCTTCAGCAGGCAAGTTAAAAGAAGAAGCAAAAAGTAAATAATGTACAATGTAAGTTCTTTGGAAGCTAGCTCAGTATTCTCAGTATGGATATCATGGCAAAGGCTGCGAAGAGACTGAAGAAGATGTTATCAGAGGAAGCAATGAAGAGAAAAATGGAGAGTGACTGAGCAAGAGGACGGGCAAGAGTAAATATCAGAGTGGCTTTCAGTTGTTGGCATGAGCTAAAAGAGCTGAAAGGATGCAAGACAGATGCAGAACTGGCCTTCTTGTTGTTGGACTAGTAAGTAATAACACATTAGCTGGTTTGCTATGTCTTGTGTTGTTGCACTTGCTTGATGTCTGCCTGTGTAAGCAAAGTTGTCAACTCAAGAAAAACAATGTAATGTGTAAGTAATTTCCCCCTATAAAAGGAACGGAGTTTCCTTTCGATTTTTAGTTCAGGAATGGCATTTCCATACAATCTCCCCATATCCACCACTGCTAACTAGACTAAAAACAAAAGCTCATCATTACACAGTTGTATTTGTTGTTACAACATAACATTTCATACAGGTCCTCTTATTTGAGTTTCCAGTCCAAAATGATGACCTCGCAGTGCCATGTAGCTGTATGAGTATGAAAGCAAAGAGACAAATCCCTGGTGCTTTTTTGACAACCAAAAAAGCACCAGGGATTTGTCTCTTTGCTTTCATACTCTTTGACGGAAATGCCAAAAACTGCAGTTCCTCGAATGGCCAATTGAGGCTGGATCCAAAAGCATGTCAATCCCATAGACTGTATATAAAAATCCCCATAAACCCTCTTGGTAAAATGCCCATCTTTACAGCAAAAATAAACATGTTTACAGCCTGGTACAAAATGTTTCTATAGCTATTTTTCCCCTTCTCGACAACTGTGTAGGGGGTAAATTTTTATATAATGTACCGGGTTAAATTATATTACATCTTGAAAATATGCATAATTTTGGTTGTGGCCGATTTGAGTGACAGGTGGGTGCCCTCTCAGGTGGCTAGCCGCTAGGTGGTTCAACAACCAGGCTTCATTTAGCCTGCCTCAGGTCCACTTCTTTGCCAATTTTTGGATTAGCAGGAGTCAGACACTTCAACAATGGCAACTGGAGCTCCACACATTGAGATTCACAATGACTGTTCAGAAAACTATGGGTGACATCACAGACAGTATGTCCATGTTTTATACAGTCTATGAGTAGAACCTATATGTGTGTATAAATACACTACTGGGATTTTTATGCACAACCATCTCAAGGGTTTACAGAGAATGGTCTGAAAAAGAGAAAATATCCAGCAGCATTTAAAAGCAATGGCTGCCCTTTTCCCACCAATGTGTTTAATAGCAAGCAATGACCATTAAACCTTAGACCTCTGACCCCCTTCCCCCTGGAAATAAAGCAAACTACCAGCTTTACTGTGTCCTCTACTACTTTATAGCACTGCCTTGTGGACGAAAAGGCCTTGTTGATGTCAGAGATCAGAGGAGAATGTGCAGACTGGTTCAGGATGACAGAAAGGCAACAGTAACTCAAATTACCACTTACCAAGGTATGCAGAATACCATCTCTGAATGCACAACAGAAGACAACACCAGGTGCGAATCCTGTCAGCTAAGAACAGAAAACTGAGGCTACAATTTACACAGGCTCACCAACATTGGACAATAGAAGATTGGAAAAACGTTGCCTGGTCTGATGAGTCTTGATTTCAGCTCCAACATTCAGATGGTAGGGTCCCAAGTGGCGTAAACAATGAAAGCATGGATCCATCCATATCACCGGTTCAGGCTGCTAGTGGTGTAATGGTGTTTCTTGGCACACTTTGGGCCTCTTCGTACCAATTGAGTATTGTTTAAACGCGACAGCCTACCTGAATATTGTTGCTGACCGTGTCTATCCCTTTATGACCACAGTGTACCCATCTTCTGATGGCTACTTCCAGCAGGATAATGCACCATGTCACAAAGCTCAAATCATCTCAAACTGGTTTCTTGAACATGACAATGAGTTCACTGTGCTCCAATGGCCTCCACAGTCACCAGATCTATTGTACGCAAAACGGCGGTTTTGCGTGTATAGTAGACGCCCCCATGTACGTGTGTATGAGACGCATCCAGGCTGCGTGTGTATGTGACGCCCCGGGGTCACATACACACTAGCTAGCTTAAAGGAGCTTGCTTGTTTAAAGAGCCCTCCGAGGCAACTTCCCTAACCTCAACCATGGCATTAGTTAGTGCCTAAACCTAAGCCAGTAAATATATGCATGTTGAGCGGCTAACCCTACAGCTGTGCACATTGTTGTGCTAGCAGGTAGGGTTACCTACCCGGTGCTAGCAAGGTGTACCTAATAAAGTGGTCAGTGAGGGTATGTGTGAATTAGATTGTCCAAAACTGAGTTGGCAGCTGGGGTGGCAAGTGCCACCAAATCTGCTCCTAAATACATTAAGCAGGAAGGGTGTTTAACAATGAAGTGTCTGTGTGTCTGTATGTATAGTGTAATTGTTGGTGGTGGTATGGAGGTTTCAGTTACTGCCCCACAGGCTGTGGCTTGCTCAGGTAGATTTGGCTGTTAGCGACTCTCTGTTGAATTTTTCAATGATTGTAAATGGAAAGGAATCACCAAGTTCTTGCAAACTGGTGTGGTTTTGATGTCTGCTGTTGATAGCAGTCACTTATTTTGATTCACTGCAGTGTCACAGTTTCATACTGTGTGTAACAAAGCAGGTCATTCATGTTCCAGTCAGTGACAACATGCAACTGTGATACATTTAATTGTTCTGTAAAACATAGGATGAAAGCTGTTTGAACTTACAAGTGAACCATCTCTTATACAGAATCTTTCTTTCTTCTTTCTTTATATACCAGATATTCAAATGTAAAAGTTAAAGAATGTCCACACATGTCCATCAGCTTGTTTTTCCTTTGAAAGTGTGTTATGCAACGCTGAAATCTAGACAGGTGTTCTTTGTTTGTGTTGTAAAGCTGAGGACCTGATAAAACACGCAGCATATTCTCTTGTGTTTTCGTGCCTAGGAACAAGTGGTTGATTTATCATTCACAGACATTGAACCACCTGTAAGGTCTATGCAGTAGAAATAATCTGTATGTGCGCATGACAGTGATCAATACTATAATAATACGATAATACTATAATATAATAATAATTCATAAATGTGAAATAACGACTGGCTGCTACATTTGGAGCCAGGTGAATACTACAGACTTCAAAACAAAGATTTAAAAAATTTGCTGAAGCAATATCTTACAGAGCCATAATACATCAAGCCTGATCTAATACTAGAATTCCATTGGACCCTTGGGCAGCATGCTGTACCTAGCAAGGCAGCTTGAGATAGAAAACACATGTTGATAGCCATAAGGTTGGTGAGTGCTACTTGGATCGGCTCTTTAAAGAACTGTACTGGTGGTTTTGAATAGTTTTGAATGCTCTTGCTGCTGATGTGTTCAAAGAAGCTCAAACAAATTTCTTCGGATGACAAAAAATATGGCTTTGGCTTTTGGCATTTTTTGAACAGAGTTAGTTCTTTCCCCTTGTCTCCAGTCTTAACATTAAGCTAAGTTAAAAGCTAAGTTAAGTTAATTGCCTCTTGGCTCCAGCTCCATACTTCATACATTTTTAAACTGTGACCAAAATATAGTTTTCAATCAAATTAGTGTTTTGAAGTCCAACTGAAAATGAATTGCATTAGTTTTTGTCTGCATACATCTCTGCTCTGTAAATTACTTGTCTTGTGTTAGAAACCAAAAGGATATATTTATATTTTTTGTTTTCATGATGGCGCTCCCTCGTTTAGCATTAATTCTGATCCTTCAACATAGATGGAGACCTTATTTTAATATAGCCAATCAAATCTTCCATAAAGCAGTAACATGAGCATTTTATCATAGGCTGAGCAGATAGTAACACTGTGCCAGAAAGCTTTTTTTGTACGTTTGGAATTCATTGAATAAAAAATATTTAGAGACCCAATTACAGCAAGTAAGTACAGTACAGTTAAGTAGTTGGGGAATGCATAACTATTCCACTCCTATTTCCACATATGGAAGATAAAATGCAACCACATTCTGCATTATTGCTTGGGGTTGATAAATGCCTGTCCAATCTTACTGCAATTGCAATTGCAAAATGCATTCAAGAATGATGGGAGTTTTAAATAGGAACCAGTAACCAAATTTGGTTGGATGAAATTTCTTTGGAAGGAAAGGTCAGTTCAAGTTTTTTGGATAAATAGATAAATAGATACAGTATCTGTTGGTCCAGTGAATCCAGGAAAATGTATTTGATTCTGCACTGCCTTGAGAGTTATGAGTCAAAATCTCATTTGCTTTATAAAGGATAGTGGATGCTAAAAGTCTGTCAAATTGTTATAATAATTCAGAGAATAACTTCATTGGGTGGCAAGTCATCAATATTGATTTGGAAAAGCCGTTTAATGAAGATATTTTAACTAAAAACATTACATTATTGTGTAACATAATTATAGCATCTAAGAGAAATATCTAAAGGTGGCATTAGAAATCATTAAGTTGTTGTATTTCGTCATTTATCATTAAACATTAGCCTATCACTTAGCTTAAAATTTAACCATAAAAGATCATTAAATTATATGCATTAATTTACATTCTTTAATGTGTTATTTAAAATGAAGCATCTCAATTAATATATTAAATTTGATCACCCTAATATATATATATATATATATATAATGTGTGTGTGTGTGTGTGTTCACACAAACAATTACAACCTCCTGCATGCCCTTCAACTTCCTCCATGCCCTAAGTTTCTAATCAACAGATTTTTGAAATTAGATTAAACTGATCAGTTATCATGCCGGTTCTGTATTTTCACTGGTGGAAGTTGGCAACCCCACACACACATTTAGCAGAAAAACCAGCTATCAGTAGTTGTGTGGGGCCGGGACCAGGAAAGGCTTTACAGAAAGCTGCCGTAGCCGAGAGAAGATGGAGCTGCTGTCTACAGTTGGGATGGCAAGTTGGTAACAGTCTGTTACACCAACTGTTGGTAACATTCTGTTACCAACCCTGTGTCCTCTCTTGGCTCCTGGCACCACACCGTGGCAAGACTGCTTGTTTGTTTCTTTATTTGAGGATAAAATCTGTTTTTGACTTTCTGTGTATGCCACATGTCCCTCCCTAGGAATGCATGCAAAGAACAGCTTTGGTTGGGGGAGGGATAGAACCAAGGAGTCTATGGGGAGTGTCATCCCTTGCTGCATTTGCTTGCGCTCGGACATCGGAGTTTTGCTTTTGTACATTTCCGACCAGCTTCAACTTTTCATATATATATTTTTATATGTATATTTACTTTTAATTAGATTGTCTAAAACTAGGGCGGCTTTATTTTTTTTTTTTTTTACTGGTAAATCCGTCCCTGAATAAGTTTAGCAATGAGAGTATTTAACAATGAAGTGTGTGTGTCTATGTAGGTGTGTGTGTTTCTAGAGTGCGTGATGGTGGTATGGAAAGTTCAGTCACTGCCCAACAGGTTGTGGTTTGCCGAGTTAAACTTGGCTTTTAGTGACACTTTTCAACAATGTTTGTAAATAGATGGGAATCCCCACGTTCCTCAAAGTAGGTGTATTGTTGTTGTATGTTGCAGAGCAGTCACTTATTTTACTTCACTGCAGCATCACAGTAAATTCTGCTGATCACACATACTTACACAACACTTACCAAAATACCAGTTTATGCCATTAGGTTCAACAAATGTGGTAAAGACTAGCTGCTACATTTGGAGCCATTTCTATCCTACGGACTACAAAATAATGATTCAAGATTTTAAAGGGCAAAAATGTGTTGAAGCAATATCTTTCAGAGCCATAATAATTCCAACCCGATCTAATGCTAGAATTCCACTGGAGCCTCAGGCACCATGCTCTACCTAGCAAAGCAGCTCAAGATAGAAAACACATGTTGACAGCCATGAGGTTGGTGAGTGCTGCTTGGATCAGCCTTTTTAAAATACCATACTAGTGGTTTTTAACTGTTTTGCAGCTGATGGGTTCAAAGATGCTCCATTGGAAGACAAAAAATATGGCTTTGATTCTCTTGACAGCTTATATCATCATAAATGTAATGCTATTCTGCTGCTGTTTTTAAATGTTAAAGGAATTATTAGACTTTTGGGGAAACGGCTTATTTACTTTTGTGCTAATAGTTGCTTGAGAAGATTTTCATTTAACTTCAAACACTTTAGTTATTCCCAAAGGGCAATTACACAGACATAGATAAGTACAAGTTAAATTTAGAAACATCTTTCATAATAAACATTACCTAATAAGTAAATAAATAAATAGACAGACATATATAAGCGTTGTCGCCTTAGTCCAAAGCAGCATTACTAATTGAAATGAGTACATTATCAAACATAGAAATTTATGTACTGTATAGGTGTATTGTAATATGTATAAATTCAAGGTACGATGCAGCCCTCTACTTAGTAGATGGGTGAGGAATTAGTCCAGTATTGCAAGAATTTATAAATCACTCGGTGAGTATGTATGTGTTTGTATGCGTAAGTGTGTGCAGGGGAGAGAAGGAGGTGGTGATCAAGAAAAAAAGGAATTCAGGCCCTCTTCGTGGACAGTATTCCCATCGACGAGTGGCCACATGTCTTTTACAACTGGAAGCAGGGAGGAAGCAGCTTGTGTGACTTTCTACCATACCTCAGCAAGAAACAGCTATAGCCCGATTTTCCACAAAAAAATATGACAAATTGTGATGTTTACATTTGTTTGTGTAACAGATTAAACAAACAAGATCCAATGTGTGAAGAGATGTTGGAAGGCACTTTTTTTTTTCTTTAAAGAGACTCAGGTTAGCTCTTTTCGCTTGTCTCCAGTCTTAGTGTAAAGCTAAGCTAATTGCTTCGAGCTCCAGCTGCTTTGAATTTTTTTCTCCAGTTCTAAATACCGACAATTGCAAACATCTGTTATTCATTTTTGAATAATCCAAATAATCGTTGCTGAAATCTCAAACGTTATTATGACTTGTCCAAATCGTTGTGCATGACGTTGCTCATGCAAGGTTTTCAATGGGATATTGGCCCTGCAAAGTTGAACCTTTGCAGAAGCAATGGCGGTTGCTTTTGTGTATAGGATAGTTAGAAAATGCCATGAAACTTAAAGAGCTTATCATCAAGGAATTTGTGGTGAACGACAGCTTCATATACTAGAGTTGTGGTAGAAATTTACAACTCTCAACAGAGATGAAAAGGAGGCAAGAAGCTACACTCATTAGCTACTTCCATCATCAGCTCCGGAATTATGACTAGTCAGATTAATTGACCCTTCCCTAAGCCACGCCCCGAATAAGCAGTTGGCCAATCACAGCGCAGTATAGGACTCACTCTAACTGAAGTCCAACACTTTCATGGTTGTGCTCCATTGACTCCTATGCAAAAGGTGTTGTTTTCTAGCTTTTTTTTGCTGTATTTTTCTAAGATATGGTCAAACTCTGGTTCTGGGGCACTTGTAATAATTACAGTCGCTACCCAGAGAGGTTGAAAGGAGAAGTAAGATTTATTCCCTTTCCAAAGCCTAAAACAAATCCAGAAAAATGTAGGCTGTGGATTGTTTCTAATGTAATGTTAGCTAGCTAGCTAACTTACTACAGAATGTAACGTTATATAGCCCCACTGTTCTGCTTTTTAAGGTTTGTAATAGTTAATAGAGACCTACCCAGCTGTACAGGAACAGTGTTGATCCTTAATATTGTTGTCCTCTTTCTCAATAGTCAGGTAATGCAGTGGCTTTTACTCTGTGATCGGTAGGCATTAGCTTATGTCTTTAGTTTTTTCATGTCAGTTTGACAGTCTGAATACAACCTTCAAATGCACAATGGAACTGCAAAACTGTTTGCATCTTTCTGAGATCGATTTTCCCAAAAATTAGACAATATTTCTCCAGGGAAGTAATAGACCGTATACCACGGCCTGTCGTGAGCTATTGCTTAAACAAGACACTTATTAGTCAGGAAGAAGTCAACACATAAAGTTATAAAATACAGTGGGAGGAAATCTGGGAAACTTCTCTTATGAATATTCACCGGTGCTCAGTAAATGCTAGACTTAATCTGATACAATTTAAAGTTATACATAGGTTGCGCTACTCAGAAATCAAAGTTAACAAGATTTTTCCCAGCAGCGTGTAATGGATTTAGAAATCAAACTGGCACCCTTAAGGCCTTTTCACACAGGAAGCGATTTACGCACCTCGTAATTAATTTTCAATGAGAGGCAAGCGTGTAGGAAGGGAGGCGCGGGCTCTCGGATAGGCGGAGCGACAAGCGGGCGTGTTCCTGTGAAACTGTCGTGGTCGTGCTCGTGTCACGCATATGCCTGCCCGCTGCCAGAGTTGAATTGTCTTGAACTATTTTTGTTTGTGACACGCAGCTCAAATTAGTGGAAGAGAGATGGATCCTTGCTGTTTGTGAGTTTTCAGAATCTGTTACTGTTTACTAAATAGTTATCAGGACATCAACAGGAGGGAATTCACACGGCAGAGCATCCCCACAAAACTGAATGTATAAGATAACATTATGTATAATTTTAACTTAAGTTAAATAGGCTGTAGCTGTTTAGCGCACAGAAGCCATTGCCATGGTTACTATGCACAGAGCGCCTGCTGTTTACTCGCGGAGTGCTTGTCTCCCTGTCTGTTCACATGAGAGCGACACCACAGGGTCAAGCTACTACGCAGGTGGAGTGTCGCTTCCTGTGTGAAAAGAGCTTTACACACCAATTCTGGACATTTAACAAACAAAAGGAGCCCAACACCCTTGTAGCCAATCCTGGGGTCCACAAGTTTCATCACCCTGAACTCAGGTAGTGACAGCTAGCCAGTGTGTGGGTACGCATTGGCTATAACTCGCATTTTGCGATTTTGGAAGACTGATGCTGTGTACCTCATTCCTGATGTGGTTGAGGGAGCACCATCCTCCGTCTGGAGAAGTTTAGATTCCAGAATGCAGGAAGGAGGAGAGTGTTTGACAAGGCATGCGGACCAGAGTTGAGGCATATAAGGGGTCTGTGGGAGTGTGATTGCGTGGGATGATCGACAATATTAATGCTGTAGCAATGGTAGCTTTATATTTGTTTTATACGCTTCTTGTTCCTCTAGTTTTACTCTTTTGGTTTGCCCTTGTTTTTTAGAAAGAGTATTGCTTTTTAATTACCTGGTCCAATGATGTATAAAATCCTCCATATAATTGTAATCATAGGTTCTTTCATGCCACTGTTATGTTGTGATTTGAAAAAAGTGGGAAGAGTAAGATTGCTTTTATGTTTCAATGTGGACAGTTCTGTCTTCTCCACGAGCTTTTTCCGCCCCAGTTGAAAAAAACATTTATTTTCCTGTGGTCACGCCTCAAAAGTTTAGCTATTGTATCCGTCTGAAAGGCATTTTACAATTTTTGGCTTTTCAGTGTCAGTTAAATGTCTTTTTTGGCAAATTTTGCCTGAGAAAAAGAAAGTGCTTAATAATTAGGCACACCTTGATATAGGATGTTTATCTCCTTAGGCCTCACCCTCGCTCATTACACACATAACCTGATAAGCTTAAATCCAATAAGCATTCAACTTTATACAGCTTGGAGATTGAAAATATGCATAAAAATGATATGGTCAAAATCAGTTATCTAGTCTGCTTGGTCTGTTCTGTGTTTAGGGTTTCAGCTCTGTTTGTTTCTTGTCTTGTGTTCAATCTGCCTGTTTCCTTCCTTTCAGTTTAGTCTTGTTAGTTCGAGACCTGTGTCCTGTCACTGGTGCTTCACTTTGCCTGCCAATGTGTGTGTGAGTCAAGGACAAAGCAGTAAAGGCCGGGACACAAGGTTAAGGTTTGGTAAAGTTTAGGCTTTATTCAGCCAACAAATCAAGTTTCAAAACTTGATTTCAAAACTAATTACTCAAAGTGGGGTAAACTGAGGTCAACGTAACAATACAATACAACATAAGTCTGAACATAAACTTGACCTACTGAATGACAAAAGGAGGGGTACACACACACACACACACACACACACACACACCCCAAAGGGGACAAAACTTAACTTACTACAATTAAAAAGACCCAAAATAAACCCAACAACCAACCATAAGAAAATACTAAAACAAACATTACTGAAACATTAATCTAACAAACAAAATATCCACATGCTGCTGTGTTGTTAAGGATTTTGTAGTTCAGAGTCCCTCTGCCCACTGCCAGGAGGTGGTTCCTTACACTTCCTGTGGTGGAGTATAAAAGGCAGTCTCAAACTCCAGCTCCCCCTTTGGCAGTTGACTCAGCAGCAGTAGCATGTGGAGAAACAAAGGACAGGTATAAATCACTAAACAACTCTTCTCAAATGAACACTAATATTAACCAAAATGCGTGCCTGAGTATAAATATTTGTCAGTTCTGTTCAGTCGTTGTCTGGTTATGATCGTTGTCAAGTGTATCTGTGGATCTACTGTCCTGCTTTGGATGTGTGGGTTGTTACCTCTGTTTGCTACAACTACCTGAAATTGTGTGTGGATTCTGTTTAATAAAACCTGCAACCTGTACCAGCACTCTCCAGTGTCTTGCGTATGGGTCCGATAACCCAACTGTCACTCGGCTGTTCCTGATAGATACAATCATTTTATGGCAGATGTTCACTTTTTGGCAAGACACTGGCTAGCA
Organism: Micropterus dolomieu; assembly: GCF_021292245.1. NCBI lineage: Eukaryota > Metazoa > Chordata > Actinopteri > Centrarchiformes > Centrarchidae > Micropterus > Micropterus dolomieu. Next base: position 25,942,615 of record NC_060170.1, on the reverse strand, counting down.
ACGCAGAATAGAACATAGCCTTCTTATCCTCCTTAGCACTGACTAAGCTTGGTAATGTTGAGGGGTGCCACGTTGGTGCAGTTGCCACTGGTGACTGGTCGCCTCACAGCAAGAAAGTAGTGGGTTCGAACCCCGGTTGCCCCTGCCTTTCTGTGAGGAGTTTGCATGTTCTCCCAGTGTCTGCGTGGGTTCGCTCTGTCATGCGGCCTGGTTGATTGGTGACACTAAATTGTCCTTAGGTGTGAGCGTGAGTGGTTATTTGTCTGTGTGGCTCTGCAATGGACTAGCAACCTGTCCAGGGTGTACCCTGCCTTTCGCCAGATGTCAGCTGGGATAGGCTCCTGTATCGGAAAGACTTGAGTCACAACGAGACCCCCGCTTTGTTTTGGAACCGACAAAACTGACACAGAGTTGGCTTTCATCCTGTTCGACAAGTAACATTATTGCAAAGCATGTGAAATATATTGTGATTTTGTGCTTTAGCTCACCGGATAACGCCGAGCAGTTGTTAACGTAATCCTGGAACAAAATACTACAGTGATTTGTTTTCCACCTTACTTCACCAGCTAACAGGATCCATATTACTATCCTATACCACCCATATTGTGTCAGAGTGTTGATTTTAGCCTGCAAGAAATGATGTAACGGTATAAAGCAAATGTGGAGCGACTTGTTAGCCTACAGTGATTCAATAACGTTCAATTTAGATTTATTGCTGTTTTACCGATACTCAGGTATACAGCTTCTCCACCGGTCTCACTCCTTGTAACATACATACCCACATAATATAAAATGCAACATAAGCAGGACAACAACACAGTGATGAGACGGACAGATAAGCAAACAGCAATGTAACATGTTGGCTGAATGCAGGCAATGCGAGCATGGATTAGTTCAACCTCAAGCTGGAAAAAAAAAAAAGGAATTTACTGTAACATTGCAGTGGGAGTTTACCTGAATTTCCAGCATGTTTGTGAGTCTGATCTATAGCTGCTTTCACACTGCCTTATTTTCTGGGAGTATTACGCCAAAATGCCAGATCACTGTGCTGTATGAAAGGTAAGAAGTCAGAAAGCATTTCATCTGCCTCTGATTAGGGAACGTTTACGAGTAACACAGAAACATGAAACATGCCGAAACATGTTGGTTTAAAATCCACAGCCAGCCGGCTGGTGTTTCTGTATTTATTGCGGGATCTCTTTATGAAAGCAGTTGTGTTTTGGATTATGCTCGCTCATGAGTTCAAGCCGAGCACACGTATGAGCACACACCTGGTTGCAATCTTAAGTGTAATTTATACTTCTGCGTTGATTCAACGGCGTAGGTGACGGCGTAAGGCCCATTTATACTCCTGCGTACGGTCTACGTGCGTAGCTACGCCGTAGGTTACGTCCGTGACTGTGTGTCCATAAATCAGCAATTAACACCCAAACACTAGTCGGCAGTAGCGCTACAGTGTCCACTGTGTTGACTTTTACCGGCCGAGCAGGCTAACTTCCAGTTTAGCACTCCGCTAACGTGAATGGGGGTAAAATTGTATACATGCGGCGTATAGCCTTTTCAAATGTTATCGACCGAATGGATCACATTCACATTGGATCACATTCTGATAATGAAACGAGTCATTTCACTCAGGTTGTGACGGTCAAATATATTGATCCACCGTGTTACACCTGTTTTGGCCGCTAGTAAAAGTTACTTCAAAGCACGGGCTCTTCGTGTCGGCTTGGAGGCTCGGGAGAGCCTAAGTCCCTCCCCTTCCGGTGGACCACCAGGGGACCTTATTTCTTAAAAATATTGTACGGTAGTCAATGGTAAGGGACAACAAATATTTTGATCCCGTTTGAATTGTGCCCTGAATTACACATATGATTGTCAATTTAAAAGATACATTTTAAAGTCAAGAAAGTCGCAGTTTGATGTAAAACTGTTCAGGTATAAGACTTTTAAAATACATAATTACAAAGACCACAAACCCAAAAGTTGCGTATGTGACGTCGTAACTGTCTCTCTCAATGACTGAAGCTAATGTTTCTGAAGCTAATGTCAAAACATTTACATGAGAGGATGATGTGATAAAACAACACATCAGGTGAGATATATTTCTGCGTGGAACACAGCTAAGTAATCCAGCTAGTAGCAACGAATGTAAGTTAGCATTACTGCGCTAACATGTTGGTGACGCATATTGTGCGAGATGTAACTTTACTGTTTTACGACAAACTGTGACTTTCTTGACTTGCAAAATTATATTTTAAATTGACCAACATCATATGTGTAATTCAAGGCTCAATTCTAACGGGATAAAAAGATAAGTTGTCTCGTGCCATTGACTACCTTACATATTATTTCCAAAATAAGGTCCCACGAGCCAGAAGTGGAAGTGAGTGACTTAGGCTCTCTATTGCGAGGCTTCCCAGCTGACCAATCACAGTGCTTATGGTCCGTGTCGACTCGACGTGTAGTTAAATTTTTGAGGAGGTGCCCTTCAGGCTACGCCGTAGGTGACGGCGTAGGGTAGGGGGCTACGCAGAGGTGACGCCGTCGATTTGACGCAAAAGTATAAATTGCAGCTACGCAGAGGCTATGAACTTTCACACCTGTTTTTTTGTAATGGTTGTTTTAATGAAAAGAAGTGTAGATTGAAGTTCATGGGATTTATTGTGTTGTTTTTGGTATGGAGAATTGTGGAATTTGGCTGCTATCGGATTTCCTACTAAATATTTTGCTTGTAATAATAACAGTCAAGTACCAAATGTGTTGGTTTAAGTTTAAGGCATGGTATTGCACTGCAAGGAGTGGAGAGTCTTTCAATACAATTTACTCAAAAGGCTCCATTTGTCAAGATGAAAGATTACTGTATAAACATTTTGAAAACAATGTCGTGTGCCTGTTTTTCCAGGCACCCCAGCAGGCAATCTCTTCCTCACATACAAGGTGACATGCTAAGACCTGTTGGAAGTGGCCAAAATCCAAACACTGCAAGAACACAGTTTCCGCCTTGCTCCTGAAATTCTTTATTTAAAGATTACACATTGAGCGGGTAAATGAAACTGGAGACAGACCAACCATGTTTATACATCTCCACATGTTTAGAAAAAAAGAGGCAAGATTTTCCATCAAAATCAACCCTTGGCACGGTGGGGCTGATTTGATTTGATTTATGCACTGGAGGACAGTGGCCCAGTTCTGGTCTGTGGAAACTGAGGTATGCTCGGAAATAAATTGTAGCCTTAAAATAGCAGTGTAAAATACTGGTGTGCAGTGCATAATGATGGAGCAGGTGTTTTTTTTAGGAGAGATGTGTGCAGGCTCCTGCTTAGCTCTTGATTTTGGTCACTGCTGGTAGACTTGACTGTCAAGCATCACAAAAACATACACATTTACAACAGATTTTTGAAAGCTTCAGAGGCAGCTTCATAGGCAGCTCGCCAATAGGAGTGCCATGACATCGAACATAAAGAGCCTGAAGCTTCATGTGCAGCCAGGACATGTTCACAAACTTGTTTGGTACTATGTAGGCTGTCAAATGAGGAACAGGCAGTTATTTCATGACTAGTAGTTGTTTCACATCCATTTTTTGCAAAACATCTGAAGCTGTGCTGAAGATATTGAGCTTGACTATGCGAGTGCATGCGCAAGGAGGGCGGCTGAGCAGCGTGTGTTCGAGCAGTGATTGCCACTGCCTTATAGACTCCTCCTGGCTCAGATTGTTTTTTTTTTTGTCCCAGGAGCCCTGGATTCTTGCAAATGGCATTCGGAGCAGTAGGAGGAGTCAGAGGATCAGAGTCACAGATTATCTGTCTCATATACTACTGTCAGGATATTGAGACAGTTTCAGCAGAACTATTTTCAAAGGAATTCCCTACCGCTGCTTTAATGTTCAGTTTACAGACTTGTTTATGAATGGATTAAGAATTTAAGAGTGCTCTGGGAGATTACGAGAGGATGTTGCGTGTGACAGGACCACTCAACACTCACCCACATGCTGTTAGTTTAGACTATGTCAGGAAGACAGGAAGTTAACATAAAGCATGTGACAATTAGAGAAGGAGTTTAAGGAAATGAGGAGAAAATCCTCATTTACACACACACACACACACACACACACACACACACACACACACACACACACACACCCAAATCCCCACTGGACATACAATCTTTCGCGCAATTAGACCCCATCTCCAACAACAGCTGCCACCGCACCCCAGCAGAGGAAATGCCAGAGTCCTCTGAAGTGGAGCATAACAGCACAGCAGATCACATCCACAGAGAAGGACTGAGAGAGCCTCTAATAGCAGGATGTTGTAAGAATAATAGCGGCATGGGGATGCCATGCCCCCGGTCTTTCTGATATGCAAGCTTTGGCCAGAACAGCAGAGTTTGGGTATTATTGCAACCTTCACACAACTTGCACTAAAGGTTTACCTGATGCAAGCGTTTTGGGGAGAATTGTATACTTTCCCAAACACAAATGGATTCAGTTAGGCTTAACATTTTACAAAGCATCATGCCAGATGCATCATGTGTCACTATCTTTACTACTAGATCTCCTTTATTTCACAGTGGCTCGCTCTCCTCTAATCTAAATATTTAAAGTGTTGAATTATTTAAAAACCTGCACTGTATTTACAGTGACCAATTAGAGCAATTAACTGTTTCCCTGGCTCTGTCCTAACTGAAAACAAACTACAACCCTGACAGTAAAAAGTGCACCCCAAGAAAGAGGACTACAAAGATGGAAACGGAAACTGGTTATTTTCACGAGTGACTGCGTCAGGTGACTGTGTTAATACAATATTCACCACTTGATTACTCATTAGCCACTGTTTTCAAATCTTAGCAGTAAAAAGCATGGCACGGCATGTTAACGGTTAAGAAAAGTGACAGTTCCCACATGATTCAATTTCTATATATTCTGCATTTATACACTTCTGGATACCAATGTTGTTACCCAAGTTTCTTTCTCACCCTACCTCATTTGATTTGTTGTCCAACCACAGTGTTTTAAACACTTGTTTACTTAGTGGTATAACTCACTAGTACATACAGTTGAAATGTGTTTCACCATCAGAAAGGAGAAGTATTTGTGACAAGAATAATAAATAATAGGGTTGTAACATGATCCACAAAAAACAGAACTTTATTGTATTAGTACAAAGGCATTTCCCTCAACATACATACAAAATACCATAGTGCTCACAGTCCGGTTTAGCACCTAAACATTGGAGTCATACAAAATGTACAAATACATCAAGAGGCATAAATGCAGAGCTGGTCCTGACCTCCCTGGGGGCCTAAGCAAAATTCTCCTATGGGGCTCTACTACATGACTTATGAGCCATGTAAAAAATTGCCATTGCCATAATCACTGTCTTGTTGTAAAATGATGTGTGCCTATAAGGAGTGCCATCACATCCATGCCACTGTCTGGACTAACGTTCTCACTCTCAAGTCGTCACATATGGATGCATGGTCAAGACCCCTTGGCCTCACTTTGTAATGCATGGGGAAGGCTCTTTGCATCATAGTTCATCACACTGCGGAAAGCCCTGCAGTGCAATGAACACTAAAGGAAGATTTGGTATATTTAACAGAAAAGTCAGAGTAAGGAGGTGGCCCAGACACTGGACTTTCACCCAGGAGACCGGTGTTCGCTCCCCGTGTGAAATAAAAAGTCAACACTGAATGTTTTTATTTAAGTTGCAGAAGTTAATTTTGTTATTTTAACCCAATCCATGATCTTTTCCTAAACCTAACCAAGTACATTTGTTGCCTAAACTTAACCAAATTGCGATGTCTCACAATGTCTTCACAATTTTAAGCACTAGTTTATTCTTGCTAACTTGACTGGATATTGCATATATCTTTTTGCTAACTTGACCACGGAGCCCTAGGCTACACGTCCAAAATTGGGTAAAAAACTACGCACTCTAACATTGTTCAGACACAAAGTCTGGCAAGCAACCAAGCCACAGAAGACCAAGAACTTCGCTGCCCAGCTGGGTTGACAAGACAGACTAGAGAGATTGATTTTAGCTAACACGCTTACCTAGCATTACTGTTATTTGCTGACATGTTTACCTGACTGCTGTTAACGCAATAAACTCTCAGTGAGTTTTTTCTCTTCTCATGCCCATCAGAGTTGTTAACATTAACTTTCGCTTTCACCTTTAACACCCGAGAGAGAGGTGGGGTCCTATGCAACGTGTGTAGTAAGCGTCTAGAACAGTCCAGCTCTGCATAAATGAACATAGCAATTTAAAGACAGATAATATGTTACTGTACATAGAAGAAGATATATCTCATCTGTTAACACACATCTGATATTTCAAGCATTAAACTAGAAGGCTACAATTGCTTTTGATAACATATAGTTCATACAAAGTGTAAATGATCAAGTTTGCTAGCTGGTGATTGCCAGCTTGTTTAAGAGAGTATATTAAAACACAAAATAGCTGATGTCAGTGGTAACGTGAAGAATGTTGTTGTCGACGTGGATGTGATCTACATAGATCACTTACTGTACTTAAAATGTACAATATACTTCTCAAGCTATTCTCTTAAAAATGTTTTTTTTGGTTTAAGTTTATATTTTAATTTCCTGACACTTTTCCTGAATTCTAATTTTAAAAAACAGTTGAAGGTTCTGGACTGACAAAATGTATATAAATTGGTTGGGAAAGATGGACATTTTTCTAAATAAAATGTTTCTTTAAGTAGTTAAGTATTAAAAACTATTAAAAAAATTACATAAAACTATTGGTATAAAGCATACAATACTGTTCAAACTGCAGTGGTATAGACACTAGGATTCAAATATTCATCTCTTAAAAGAATTAATGTAATTCTGTGTTTCTGTGTTGTGTTTCTCTCTTCTACACATACATAAACATTCCTCTACAATATAATACAATCACTGTGGGAGATATCCCAGCTAAGTAACACCTGTGTGTAAGATGGTTTGGAAAAAATTCTTATGGCCAGAAGGACAAATAGCTGGTGTGTGTGAGTATATACAGAATGTAACATTGCTCAGTGCATTTCTTTTGTATCCTCTTTGGAGTTGTCGTTGGCGGCAACATTGGTGAGTCGGACATTCTCCTGCTCTCTACTCATCTTGTACTTTGCTTCTGCCTCCACATGGAAGCCAACCATCAACTGATAGACTATCACACCGATGAAGGAGCCAATGAATGGGGAAGTAATGGGCACCAGGAACCAGCCGTCTCTAGCCCTGAGAAGTTACCCAAAGAAAAAAGAGTTAATTCGTAGAAGTTTTTTCGTATGTCCCCATGTGAAGGTGGGCAAATAGATAATAAGCACTGTGAGTGTATTGCGAAGGCGAGTTCATGTAGAGATAAAAGATGAATAAAATGCTCAACATCTCTGCACTTACGTGAAAACATCACTGCCCCACCCTGCCATAGAGGTGAAAAGACGTGGTCCAAAGTCTCGGGCAGGATTGACAGCATAACCAGAGTTAAATCCCATAGACAATCCAATGACCAGAACCACAAATCCCACAGTGAAGGCCTCCAGTCCTTGGGGGATGGGGTTGTTGTATGGATCCACAATAGCTAGAATACAAACTATCAGCGCTGCTGTGCCAATTAACTATGGAGAGAGGTACATTTAAGGAGAAATTGTAAGTTGTATCATCATATTTGTAAAATTAAAATTGAGTCTATGATAGCTGTTTCCACGTTTCAAAAGAGTACCTGATCAAAGAAGCCGTTGACAATTGTGAGATGGGTTGCAGGGTAGGTAGCAAAGATGCCAGCAGTAGGCCCAGTAATATTGAAAGATTCAGGAAAGTCAAACAGGGCATCTAGAAAGATACAAACAACAAAATAAAATAAAACATAAAACATAAAACTTTTTGTTTAGACTGGTTGTTTGAATGACGCACTTGGACTTTGTTAAACCATAAATCATAAATCTCTTCATATATGGTAGTTACAGCATAGTTTCTTTAAATTAAGCTCCACATCTGGAGTCATCCCTTACCGTAGTACATGCCAAAAATTATGGCAGCACCAAAAAAAGCGCCGATTGTCTGAAAAAGGAAGTACATAGGGAACTTTCTCCAGCGCTCTCTTCCAAGCAAACAGAGGGCAAATGTCACTGCAGGGTTCAGATGGCCACCTGCAAATGTACATGGTGACAGTATGTCAGTACATAAAAGATCATGACCATATAATGCAACAGCATTACCTAAATATAGAAAAAATGCTCTAAATACAGATTCAGACTCCAGATTTATCAATAGCATGATAAATGTGGTCCTAAAAAATAAACTTGTTTGGGAAATGTAATGCTCCGAAAGTATTAATTTCCTTGCACCCATTAAAAAACCAAATGAGTCATTGAAAAAAATCGAAATTGGACAATGTCATTTACAATAAAATGGTTTGCGTACCTGATACCTGGCCACAGACCAGGATGCCTAAGGTGGCACCGAAGCCGAAGGCAAAGTTGACAGTGATGAACAAGCCGTGGGAACCTCCACTCAACACTAGCTGGGCCACAGCACCACAGCCAAACATCTGGAGAGAGAGTAGAAAAACAAGTTCACACACACACACACACACACACACACACACACACACACACACACACACAATATATATTAAACTTGTGTTATGTTATATCGTGTTTTCGGAAATTATTTTAAATTATATAAATAAATTTTTCATCAAAAGAGGTCCAGAGATGTACACTCTTCACATCAGGACTTTAGAATGTCCCAGTGCAAAGTTTTGCGCACTGCACACAAACCGTGTTCAGTATCTCAGTGTTGTGTTTAAAAAAACATGAATTTATTTAATGCTTTGTCATCCAATAAAGGTCAAGCAAAGGGGTGAAATGAGTCAATGTGATCATTATCAGTGAAACCAGTGAAACAAAGACCCATTAAAGGGGCTCAACTCAGAAATAAATAAGCTCTATTGTGTTCATAATGGCACACTGGAGTACAGTATACTGTATGTACAAAAATGTCACTCTGTGACCTTGATTGGGGGAAAACTGCCGCTGCTACTGCCCAGCTGATTTATCTGGGAAGGGAAAAAAATTTAAGTTCATTTTCCACTTTGATTAAGGAAAATGGGGAAAAATATGTGTTTATGGACAACATGACTGATCCTGTCAAAAGAAGAAAGATTTACAGAATGGTTTATAGCAGCATTGCCAAGCAGGGGACATACTGTTTATTCTGCATAATGTGTGATTATGTATTTGTGTGTGTATGTCCCTGTGTCCTCTTTGTATGTGTTTGGTAAAAGAAATATGTGTAGTCTGCAGCTCTATAAGCCTCCAGATGACGATGGTTTTCAGTTAGACCACAGGACTCAAATGTTGAGGTTAGCTTGAGGGGGAACCACTCTCAGAGGGACTGGCGCCTGAGGGGGGTTCATCATCACTGGGCTCAGTCTAAACTCTTTTCCACCCTGGCGAGGTCAGCCATTACTGGAAAAATACTACATAAACCAGCCTCATGTTAGAATTGTTTTCTGTCTCCTTAATCTTACGCCATGACCATGATGGGCTCTTATGGTGTGACAATAAAAAACAAAAAAACACAGGACTTTTTACACAGAGTTTTTCTTAATGTCAGAGGCATCCGATTGCAAATGACAGGCCATGAACTTGCAAGTGCCAACCTCCTGACTTAGATCACATTACACCAGAAAGGTCTTATTTAAATCCAACACTGAATCTAGGAGCAGTCAGTATTATTCCTAACTCACCAGTGACTGTGTTTTCACTCTGTTGAAGAATTCCAGCAACTTGCTATGTTGCTGTCATAATGTTATAGTTCGTTAACTGCACCCCACCACTTCTTCAGCCAACATTCAATTGGCTGATTCAGCTGGTCATGCATCCATGCAGATACTCCCAGCTTTTAACACAGTTGGGTAACTTATTATAACCCACAGCAGTAAGCCTATTGAAACACACATTTGGCAATAGTTTAGGAGCTGAAGGCAAAGAATCTACTGGCCTGGAACCAGTCTCTAAATCACTACCTGTGTGATCTTTTCAAATTCGTGATGAAGAGCCTCAAAAGCCCCCCTATGGAACACGCTCCAGCTCAAAGCAGGGAACAGTGGTTTGAAGTGGAAAATGCAGTACACGTTTTGAGAGTGCAATGAGGGATTAACAAAGCAGTTACAGTAGGATAAACAAAGACATTATCTACCTATAGGGATATCTTTGCAGACACCATGACTGAACTGATACTATACATTCCACTGTGTGAACAACAGACAGTGCAGACACACCCAAACACACTATGCTGGCATTATACTATCATATATAGCCTTTTCAGCTTGTGGCCACAAAAGGTAATCCTAGTACATGACAACATTTTTTTAGATTAATTCAGCATGAACTGAATTCAGACATTTTCTTTAATGATCCTAACAAGTTACCAGGAGCCAGTGGCACAAATCAGTACAAAGATTTGTGCCAAAATCAATACCAAGAGGTACAGGCACCACCTCTTGCACACCTTACCTAACTGTCCATCTCATCCTCCACTAATAGCTTATGGTTGATAAGCTGTTTGCTTCCTTTTATTTGTCACTAGTAAAAAGATGTAGCCTATTGATGGGTTATATCTGGAGAGAGAAGATGGCAAACAAAGATAATGACAGTGGGACTTCTGTAATGTATGATAGAGGAAGTAAAAGAATGTAGGCCTATGTGATGTGATATGGCTACCTATTGTTCTGCTACTGCCCACAAAAAAAAACATGCGTTATCCAACCACCCAGACCCACAAACCACCAACACAGTTGTCAGAATTGAGCATAACAGCGCTGATCCTGCAGCCAGCGGCCCAGAGGCTTTTTAGTAGCCTAACCCTTCATTAAAGACATGAATTCTCTCTCTCTCTCTCTCTCTCTCTCTCTCTAATTCTAATTTAATCTAGCTTTATTGGCATGAATGTAAAACAACAATATTGCCAAAGCTACAAATAAATGACAAAAGAACAATTAATTTTATACAGTTCATTAAATAAAGTAAATAAAAAAGTGAGAGTGCGTTATGTGTGTTATAAAATTTTTAAAAAGTAGCCTACATGTAGGTGTGTACTTTTTAGAACTGTTTTATCTTGTGCTCCGCTGCGCTGCAGAAAGAATCAACGGTCGAAGGTTAGACGTGCTTCAAGCACGCGACCAGCTGAGCTGGAAGCACGCTCACTGGATGGGCTAGTTGCTGGAATGCACAACACCGGCACTACAGCCAGCATGGAGAGGAAAAGAGAAGGTGGACTTGCCTACTGCACGCAATGTTTCTGGAAGTTTTTAAAAAACGCTGCTTCCTCACTTTTTGACCCACTAGGCCGCGCGGCATAATTCTACGTCTTCATAACCGGCTTTGCTAATTTGTTAAATCACTGAGGAGTTGATAAAATGAGTCACTAAACTCGGCACAGCAGCACTGTGGATGTTAAAGCATCACAGAAGCCTTTCGGTTTCGGTTTAACCTGAAACAGCTTTTATGACTAATACAACTATTCAGTCAGATTCCCTCTGCCTGTTGGAATGCATCAGTCTGTGGTAACTGTGGCAACATAAGCTTACTGAGGTTTAAAAGTGCAACATGTAGGCCTAGTTTAATGCGGGTGATACCGGCTATTATTTGGCATTGATAATGTTCCATGCACACACACATTTGTGCACACAGACACACAGACACACACACAGACACACACACACACACACACTCACTTACCACAAGAATGAGGGTGCCAAGACACTCTGCAAGGGCCTGACGAAGCAGCTGGTTCCGGATGTGGAAGAACCGGCACAGTTTTTCCAAACACACCTTCTGTCTGCCCATGTTTTCTTGCTAGTGGCTGATGAGACTATGAGAAAACAGGTAGATAGGTTTTCCTGAGTGGCTGTGAATCTGGGAGGACTGGGCTCCTCTTATAGAGCCCAGAAAGGCCTGAGCTCAGCCCCACCCTCTGCACCAGCCTCCCTGCTTGTCATGATCTGATTCATGCTCTTGTTTTCCTCTCTCTCCCTCTCTTACACACACACACACACACACACACACACACACACACACACACACACATACATACATACATATACACACACTTTACATTCCTATACCTTGGGCTCCTTCATTGACCTTTCATTATATACCTGCAACCCGAAACGTCAGCCTCCTCAATACATGCAATCCATAACTATGTTCCCAAAATATAATCCAGTTATCACATTTATTTGATCATGATCTGATTCATGCTCTTGTTTTCCTCTCTCTCCCTCTCTTACACACACACACACACACACACACACACACATACATACATATACACACACTTTACATTCCTATACCTTGGGCTCCTTCATTGACCTTTCATTATATACCTGCAACCCGAAACGTCAGCCTCCTCAATACATGCAATCCATAACTATGTTCCCAAAATATAATCCAGTTATCACATTTATTTGATCATGATCTGATTCATGCTCTTGTTTTCCTCTCTCTCCCTCTCTTACACACACACACACACACACACACACACACATACATACATATACACACACTTTACATTCCTATACCTTGGGCTCCTTCATTGACCTTTCATTATATACCTGCAACCCGAAACGTCAGCCTCCTCAATACATGCAATCCATAACTATGTTCCCAAAATATAATCCAGTTATCACATTTATTTGATCATGATCTGATTCATGCTCTTGTTTTCCTCTCTCTCCCTCTCTTACACACACACACACACACACACACACACACATACATACATATACACACACTTTACATTCCTATACCTTGGGCTCCTTCATTGACCTTTCATTATATACCTGCAACCCGAAACGTCAGCCTCCTCAATACATGCAATCCATAACTATGTTCCCAAAATATAATCCAGTTATCACATTTATTTGATCATGATCTGATTCATGCTCTTGTTTTCCTCTCTCTCCCTCTCTTACACACACACACACACACACACACACACA